>NC_057814.1:556374134-556674134 GCF_018294505.1 Triticum aestivum
TTGCAGTCATGCCTAACCAAATATATACAACAAAGTTTGAAGGCTTGAGATGGACAAACTTACATTATTGGTGAAGACAGGCTCTATAAAGGCCTTGTCCATGCTGATGGGGGGGGGGGGCAATTCAAGAAGTTTACCACAAAATCTTCTTCAAAAGCATTGCCTTTATTCTACATTTTGTTAAGAGTAAATATAGATGTGATAATATACGAAAAAATGGAGAATATTTAAGATAAGATGAAGAGTGATGCTACATAACCAAGTAGCTATAAATGTAAGTGCGGCGATACAGGCAAAAGGTACAGCCAAGAGCAATGCACAGCTAAACTTCTTCAGTACCAACCTTATGGTAAGAGTAAATATAGATCTGATGTGTAGAAAATGGAGGGCAAAGGAAAATAAGCTGCAGAGTGATGGTACATGAACAACTACCTGTCATTATAAGTACACTGATAAAGGACAGCATGTACTTACAAGAACAATGCAGAGCTAAAAAAACATTTGCATTGGATATATTCTACACTAATGTAACCATTCATACAGATCAGATAATTTGGAGCGAACAATTGATAAGCAAGCTATCATGCATACTGCTGTCACATAATGAACCAGGTATGTATGCAAGTACAGTGATACAGGACAACAGGTACTAACAAGAGCAAAGCAGCGGGCAGCATATTTGCGATATCCTGTCGTTCTTGTCAAACCGGAATTCTTCATCGAGCAGATTTCCTGCAAAAAAGATCCGTAAGGCACATGCGGAAAAGTAGAAGTTCAAATTGTCATGTGATTTCATAGACAGTACCTCATCCTGGGAACGAGACTAGTGCATAACAAGGTTTTTCCATTCAATGTCTTCTAAATTTAGCACATGAGACTTCACCGGAAATTCGTTTATAGACTTGCCATCAAAGTGTGATTTCCTCAGGTAACACCGATACTGCTGCAATGCTTCCTTGAAAAGCACAAGCAAGCTTTGCTCGTCATGACTATCCAGATTGACCCTCGCCTAGTTACAACAATGTAATGTAAATCATTGATGTGTTCAATCAGCAGAAAACAGGAAAATAATAACCATGAATAATAGCACTTACACGTAAGTTGGACAGGAAGATGTGAAAATGGTGTTTGTCTTCACAATAATCTTCCCATGATGGGAATATATGCATGTAGTCCCTAACAACATTGAAAGCATTGTCTTTTAAACTGGGAATAAATGGAATGGGGTTCCAATCTGCAGGAATTGGCCGTCTCTGCAGTTAGGATAGGTCTTCGGCCGGTGGACTTGCTGTACTTTTTGCTGGAGTGGGATTTCTCTGTGGTACAGCTGGTGCTATGGCAAATGAAATCGGTATACCTTTTGCTGGAGTGCAGGTCCTGTGTGGTGGGGCTAGTGGTGTGGCCAGTGAAGTATGGGTACAGTCTGCTGGAGTCGGTCCTACGTTTTGTGTCACTGGTTGTACAACCAACATAAGTGGGGTGCTGTCTGATTTCTCCGGCACCACCACGTTTTTCATGGACTTTGCTGGTGCTCCTTCAGGTTCGGCAATCACCCTCTTCCTTTTTGATGTCTGATGCACAAGAACAACATTTGAGTGGAAAAATATGGTATGATGACAGATGGAATATGTATTGATAATGGATGGGCATGGCATCTCGAATATATGATGAGTAAACTAAGCAGATGGCGGTGCAACAAAGTAGAAGAAATGCAAGACAACATATGCAAGATACTCGCAATCAATAAAACATTGCCAAATTAGAACAGGCACCTTGATGGGTGAACAGGACAGGCCATCTGCCTTTGACTCCTCGAGGTTAGAATAGTCATTAGGATTATATTCTGAACAAGAATCAACAGGTGGGGAGCGTATGAGTTTCATTGCATCCAGAATGGCACTCAATGCCTTGGTGCCAATTTTGTAAGTCATTGCAGTGTTTAGCTTCAAGAGTGGACTGCTGCTAGTGCGACACAAAGCACCTACACAGATCATAGTGTAGATATAACGGGAAAACCTTAAGCATCAGAGTAAAATCAGCAAAGTGGAACTTGCTGGAATATATGTGCTAGTATTGCCGGTCAGCTAGAAAGGCTTCAGATACCAGCTCTCTTCAAGTGAAGGTGCGGTACTGTTAATATCAGTGTAACTCTCAAAGGCGACACAACTCCCCGCATTTCCTTGCTATTCTTATAGGATTCAAGTGGGCAGGCCACTACAAATCCTATTCCTATGTTTACAAGATCCTACGAATCAAAGAGGCTCAAAGTGTCCATCACAACCAACCGTATAGACCTCTACACTGCAAATGTCCCTGCTCATCTTCAGTACAAGGAACATACTGTACTACTATCATACTCCCTCCGTTCCAAAATATAAGTCTTGGTAGAGATTTCCACTGTGGATCACATACAGATGTATCCAGATACATTTTAGAGTGTAGATTCACTCATTTTGCTCCATATGTAGTCCATGGTGGAATCTATACAAAGACTTGTATTTTGGAACGGAGAGAGTACATATTAAAGAAGAACGGAAGAGGAACATGGTAAAGAAGAGCAAGCAGATTTTGGATAATAAAATGTTGGTTGCGCAGTGCCCACACATGATGAACCAGAGCGCATTAAGAATGCAACTCCCAGCTGTCTCTCGACCATTTCAGGCGGTTGGATGAAGATCCTACGTCTCCTAACCCTTCTTCTTCCTCGTCTCTGATTCTTCCCATACAGAACACCGCACGGGCCGCCGGCCGGACCACCGGTCCCCACTGCCTGTGTTCCTCTGGCACCCCCACCCCCACCCCCATCCGCATCGAGTTTTCTTCATTCGGCGAGGCCCCACAACCACCCGAGCCCCTTCGATCGCACCGGCTAACTCCGGCGAGCTCTGAAAAATCGACTGACCCAATTTTGAAATTTAGTATACTGTGATTTAACTAGTGTGGAATATAAAAGGGGAAAACCATAAGCATAGGGAGTATAGTGTTGAGCGTGCCATGGCGGATCTGAAGGTGCAAACCGGGCAAAGGCAACTTCGCAACCAAGACAAGAAATCAGAGTAAAGCAGTGGCGATCTATTTTCTTGCTGCGATAAATAAGTTGAGCAGATACGAAAGAGTACCGCCTCTGGTGCGGTGCCGTGTACGCATCTGCTGAGAATTTGACGGTGCTGCGGTAGCAATGGCTGTCGGTGGTGTGGAAGCAGATCTAGGAGGGTAGACGGTGGCAGCGGGGCGCGATGGACGAGACGGTCGTAGGAGCGGTGCCGGCAAGGTGGACGACGGCGGGGATGAAGCGAGAGGACGGGACGCAAGGATCCCGGTCCGAAACCGTGGATGAGAGAGGTCGATCTCTTGTAATGGACGGCAGAGTCGGGGTATCAGCTCCGGCAGGGTGGAGGAGGACGGCGGTGGATGGGGTGGCGGACGGAGGAGGGTGGGGTGGAGAGGGTGTTTTGGCGCCCATGGAGTACGAATGGGAAAAGGGAGGTAGTGAGGAAGGGGGGAACCATGTATTCATGGCGCGCTTGTCTCAAATGCGAGGAAATTTACAAACTTAGCCCCCGTTTCAAATTTCTACTACATCACAGCAACATTAGTTGGTTGGGGATAGGACGGTAATCTCGCATACACCGAATATTTGCCGATGAGAGTTTGTTTTTGGCACCCACCGTGTATGAATATGAATCGGGGAGGGAGTCGATTTCGGCCGAGGACATACTGTGTTTTGGCGCCCACCGTGTATGAATCCGGGTGAGAGGCGGTTACGTCACGTTTGGGTGAAATTACAAACCTACCCCTATCAAAACCTATAGAAAGCCAGCAGATAGGCTTTGCGTGGCAGGGATAGGCAGTAGTGATTTCCATCTCGCAGATTTTGGTTTCGGGCGGTTACTGCGACTTTCCCCGCTTCGTTCAAATTTTGCAGAGTGCACGTCTACTGTGCCAACTCAATTCAAATCCCGTTTGTATTCTATTTTTTTCGGGCGGGATCCATTTTCAATTGGAATTACATTCTATATAAATCATTTTTTTATATATACTTTCAAAAGCACAACAAAGAATTCTGCTCCTTTATATGTATAATATGATTTACAAATACAACGATCTCGAAATCTTAAGGTTGAATTCGAATTTTTTTAACCAAATTATGTTCTACTAAAATGTATGGATCAGTAATATCTACATATTAAATAACATAGATGTGCGTGAATTCATATGAGTATGCATGTTTGATATATCAATTTTGGTTCGAGTATGGATTACATATATCATCATCTTGAATTCAAATATTTGAATCCCTTTTTTGTTCACTCCTTTCACGCCCATCTCTCTCGCATGCATGCTCCTTCAGGTAGCTATCACTCTCTTTTCTCCAGCTCACCCGCACGCTCACTTCATGTTTCTCCTATCCTCGCAAACATGGTCTCTCGACGTCTCCCTTGAGAAGTGTCACACTCTCCCTATCATTATACATTACACGGTTTTCATTATCTCTCACATCTCTACTGTTCTCTGGTATCACTCGGTACCTAAGCTTTCTTTTTCACCGCCACACACACAGTCTCCACTCGTCTTTCACTTTGTCTTTCTCTCTATGGGATTCTCTCACACACCCTATATGTCTCTACATATGACTCATACCACTAAAATTACTCTCTCTCTCTCTCCTGTAGACACAACATTTGTTGCGGTCTCCTTCTCGTCTCCATCCCAGACTGACATTATTCATTTGTTTACCGATCAGACAACCCCGACTACCGTCTCCTCTCTCTCTCTCTCACAGACACACACACAACTCCTGCTTCCACTCCCCTTCCCGACTACCGTCTCTCTCTCACACACACAAAACTCTCGCTTTCGCTCCCCGACTCGTATTTCTCTCACAAACATTTATCGACTAGCTAGCCTCTAGATAGGTTTATACACCCGCACACTCGTGCTTCCACAATCGCATACATGTCTCTCTCTAGCTCCTTGTATCTATGTAGATTTTTCTTCCCTTCTTGAGACACGCCCTCTCGATCGTGCACACACACACTATCGCCTCATTTTAAGCTGATACCTATCGCACACACACTCCTTGTGTCTTTGTCACACATGCACTCTGTCCTCCTCCACTCTCCCTCTCTCACACACACACATGGGCTTTTGGCAACAACTAGCAAGATGCCCATGCATTGCACGGACCATCAAGATGCATTTGTATGAGTAGTTTATCTTATGGGGGGAAAGGATGAACGAGGGAAGGCCTTATTTGCAAATGTCGAGAGGGGTGTGGGTATCTTTTTGCAAAATTGCCATAGTTTCCTTCCTATCCGTCAGATATAGATCGGACGGCCTATATTGCAGGATGGCAGGCACACGATCATCACCGACAATGCTTTTTATAAGAGCAGGGATAAAAAATAGAGTTGGTGATGATGGTGGACCTGCCATCCTGCAATGTAGGTCGTCCGATTTATATCTGACGGATAGGAAGGAAAATATGGCAATTTACCCGCACTCTTCACCACATTTGCAGATAAGGCCTTCCCTCGTTCATCCTTTTCTCCCACAAGATCTTGATGTTCCGTGCAACGCACGGGCATCTTGCTAGTAAGAGTAGAAATTAGACATATACCACTTCTCGAATCTTGAAACCAACAACATTCCTCCCTTATATCATCAAAACCGCCAAAGGAATATATTCTGAGTGAAACATAACATATTTTTAGTGATATACGTATTTCAAAATTAGACTTTTTTCTATCAAATCAGTGAATATGTATTAATCTACTTTGATCGTGTGGCAACGCATTGGCACATTGCTAGTAGTTATTATAATTTTTTGGACACCAGACAAATGGTGGAGTACATATACGAAGAGAAGAGGCGCACGCACGTAGTCGGCCTCTCGCTATCTCGCACACATGAGTGTTACGTAAAAGCGACGTTAACAAATAAACCCTAAAACCCTAGGTGCACGATTGCTGCATTCGCGGGTACTGGGTACGTGGTGGAGCACCTTTGTAGGAATAGTCAGCTCGCGTGATAATTTGATCCGTAGGAGTTGATGGTCGGGACCACAGGTGAACGACTTGGAGCGCGGTGGCTCGCCAGTTGCCACAGATCGAGTAGCCACGTTTAAAATATTGTTTTTTTCGCGGGGTTAAGAGTTCCGATTTTCAATGGCGCGTTATAAGTAGTAAGTAGTTTTTAGAACGATTGGTATGGAGCGAAAATGGAATTCATAGTACTACGTACCTCCTTGGCGTATGGTTGTATGGTTTTTTTTGTGATGGAGGTTGTATGGGTTTATGTTGCGAGATGTTGAACCTGGTAATTCTAGAGCAAATGCTATGGTTTAGATTTAGATGCTGGTTTTCAGTAATGAAAATCGGAAGGGGAAACCCTTCTTTGATTAAAAAAACTACTACCTCCATTCTGGTTTACTAGTCCCCATAGTACTTTGGGTCAAAGTTTGTCCACGAATTTTACTTGTAAAATGTGAATGGAAAACGAGATTTTGTTATACCCAAACAAAAAAGGACTGGAGGGAGTGATTGCTCTGACACGGATGCGACCTCTCATAGCGCAGGCATTGAACCGGCGCACCGGCCAAGAGGGCCGCACTCGCTGCAGGCCCGGCTGAGCACGCCTCCTCACCGCGTGCAACCAGCTTAAGACTGCCCCGCCTACCTTCATTGAATCCGCGCGTGTGCCGGCAACACGTCCTTCCGCGAGCCGGCAGGCATTTTAGAACACACAAAATGACTAAAATATAATTAATTTACGCATGGTCTTGACTTGTTGTGCTCGCACTGGTAGCAGGAACTAGTAGAGGATTTTCTTTATTTATTACTCTCCTCACAATTTTTTTGGCTTTGAAGTGAATCATGGTTGTGGACATTATGTATGAATGTGCAGATATCTGTGAACATGAGTTTGATGTGGAAGTTGAACTTGGAATGTCGGGCTTGCGCGTGAACTATACCATGTCCAATGCTTTGTCTGTTATTGTTTGGAAGGTAATTGCTATTATTACATGACCCGAAAAAAACCTTTTGTGCCACATCAGTAGATGCACGGACATCACAACAGGCATGCTGACTGGATAAACATTTGAACCTAGTATTATGAAGGAAATTTTGTATTGACAACAGTTTTAGATAGCAGGAGACGCCTAGCATGCTCTGCCTCTGCTAGCTTATTTCAGGCTTCTTCCATCTCTTCTTTGGCTTGGGTGAAGAGAGCATCTGATTGCTCTTTTCGCTTCTTCAGGAACTCAGCTACATTCTCAAGGGCTGCTGCACGCTTTCTTTCATCCTTTACTAATGCCACGAGGACACGAACAGCTTACGACTCCACCTGGCTTGTGTGTAATCCAGCATCATCTGGGAATTTGCACCTTGTGTCTAATCCAGCATCATTAGGGAACTGGCACCTTGTGTGTAATCCAGCCTCATTTTGGAAACATGATCTCGAGGTTGACCATACTTCCCTCCTCGCAGGAACTGCATCCTGACATGAAGTTACTTCTTTTTTAGATCAATACTCAGAGTAACCTAGATCCATTTAGTAGAAGCCAGATAAACAGAACTCGGAGAAGTGAATCCAAAAGGAAAAAATAAATAAAAACAGACTACAAGGTGAGAACACCCACTTCCTACATCAAGCTAAAAACGAAAGCATTAGGACGATTAAGACTCTTCTTATTACACATCGAAGAACACCACGCTTAAGAGAAACAAAAACTACAACATATACACATCGAAGAACACGAGGCTACACGAAAGTAATTGAAAGGGTGTTACTTACCAAAACTCGTTTTACAGGTTCGGTGCAGCTCCTCTTTAACTTGCCACACTCCTTGAAGATGTCCCGAATATCCTATGTTTGGTCTTCATTGCTCCTCTGCATGTTCGCACTCGTGGTTTTAAAATCTCAACATGGCAAGAAAAATATACTACAAGTAATACTCGCGCATCTTGTGGGGAACATTAAAGCACTCGGCTGCCATGTTAGAGCATCTCCAACAGAATCGCAACGCGCGGCGCTTTAAAAAAGCGTTTACAGTGCTGAGATCGAGAAGTAGACACTAGAGAGTAGAGGATAGTTCTCAGCATACATGGATAAAAAAAGATAATTCAACTACTCCTCGTCATCCTACTCCTCCTCGGTGATGTCCTCCTCTGACGTCTGATTGTAGGTGTGAAGATACCGATTGTCGTCGGATTCCTAGGGCGACGCTGCTCCTAGCCTCATTTTGAATTGAGCGTCCGCTTTTCGCCTACGCTTGTCCTCGTGATAGGCGGCTCGCTCCGCCCTCCTCTTATCCCTCTCCGCCCTCCTTTGCGCGTAGAACTCGCGCTCTTTGATGATGTCCTGCGGGAAGTGTTGGCGCCACAGCACCATGGCTTCCTCGTCCATCTCGGCGATGCCGAGACGGTGCTCCCGCCTCCGGTTGTCACGACGATCCTCGTCGGTGCTAAGCCGCGGCAGAGGCACGAGCTCCTGCGTCCGCTCCCGCGTCGGCACGTTGGGGAAGGTCAATGTTCTATGAGGCCACCGAAGGCGCCACACCGCCACGTCGTACGCGCGGGCGGCCTCGTTGGCGGTGTCAAAATTGCCGAGGCTGAGGCGCATCCCGCGGAACCAGATCTCGGCGGAGAAGCCGCCGGAGGGGCGCGCGCGGACGCCGCGGTATCCCCAAGTTTCCCGGCGGCATGGTGGCGCGGCGGCGGCAAGGCGAAAAAGAGCAGGGAGAGAGCAGTGGCGAGGCACAGAGCGGGGAGAGAGCGGTGGCAAGGCACAGAGCGGTGGGAGGGCATTGGGTTTTATAAAGCGCGCCGGACGCCGCGCGCCAAAACTAGCGCACGCCCGGCCGCTTTTTCCCGCGCGCGCGCGATCCTGTCCCGACGTCTCTGCTATCTCTACTCTCTTCTCTACTGTTATATTTATTTAATATTTAATATTTAATATTTATTTCTACTTTCTTTATTGTCTACTTTTTTCTCTATACTTTTTTTCTTGCAATATAGGCCGTCCGATTTATATCTGACGGATAGGAAGGAAACAAATGGGAATTTTGCAAAAAGATACCCATACCCCTCTCCAAATTTGCAAATAAGGCCTTCCCTCATTCATCCTTTTCTCCCACAAGATAAACTACTCATACAAATGCATCTTGATGCGTGCAACGCATGGGCATCTTGCTAGTTCTAAAAACCTTTCCATCATTTGCCACACTACTAGTTGCAGATGAAAAACCTACCCAAGCACAGCGCGATACAGGAGCGACGCACAATTATAAGCTGATATTTTGTTGGACAATGGAGGCTATAACCAATTACTTTTACGAGAACAATAGCACCCAGGAAATTTGAAGGGTTTGTATAAAAAAATTGGAACTGCACATGTACTGCTAAGTGATTCAATACACACATTGCCAATCGAGGAGGAGAACGATGGTCGCGGCGGCCTCTGTGAGTCATGGTCGGCAACGGGAATCAGTTCATTGTCCATGATGGTGGTACTTCTGCGCTTGGCGTCGGCTTCCGGGAAGCAGATCCGAGACCGTGGAAGACGATGCCGGGGAAGAGGCTCCGTGTACGACGACGACGGTGGACCGGGTCCAGTGCGGCGTACGAGGTCGTCGGTGAGGCAGATGCGCTGCGGTGGACGACTGCGCCGATGTAAAGGGGAGGAGCACGAAGGCTGCGGTGCCGTGGAGAAGTCTATTTTGCGGTGGGGATAGAAAATGGGGAGTATTCAGGTGTACTACTCTGGGTGCCGGGGTGGGGTTGGCTGGGTAGGGTGAACCTGAAGTTACGAAAACAGCCCCCTACCAAGCGTCATTCGTAGGCCTGTTCCGAAGGCTATGATGCTAACTTTCCACTGCTCGAATCAGGGTCGCGGGAGATTTTCCCGCCGACCTCAAAATTTTGTGACACTGGACTCCCCGTGTGGCGTGTTGAGTGATTCGGCTAAGCAACTAGTGAGTAGTAGTAGTAAACTCCGCATATTAGGTTTGGCCGAAGTCAAACTTCCTAAACTTTGACCAAGTTTATAGAAAAATATAAACATTTACCATAACAAATATGTATGATGTGAAAGTACATTCAATAATGAATCTAATGGTATTTATTTGTTATTGTATATGTTAATATTTTTTGTTATAAGCTTTCTGAGAGTTTACAAAACTTGACTTTGACCAATGCTAATACGCGGACTTAAATAAAAATGGAGGGAGTACACATTTGTTTTCTTAGTTTGTAGTGAACTAATCATTTGTTGAAATTGTGAAATAAATATATTAGGCTATTGACTTCGAATGTAATGGTCTATACAATTCAATAGTTACAATCATTGTCGAATCCCAAGATGTATACAAGGTCTATAGTACTTCACAACATGCTCAAACTCACATAATCCCAGTCAAATGAGAATCTAAATGCATTTCATAGTTCTTACTTTGTAGGATGCAACAAAAACAACCATAACTCTACATCAGCCATTATAGAAGCAACATTTAGACATATCCCAATGTGTGAATGAAACGTGCAGAGAGAGCTTTTGAAGATGGAGCAGATAGGGCGGGAATGATTGTATGTATGTGGACGAGAGAGTAGGAGACAAGCCTAACGAGACAGAGAGAGAGATAGAGAGAGAAAGAGAGAGGAAGAAGTTAGGTCTGTGAGAAAGATGGATACATGTAATATACATGAGATGTGTGTGCATCTGGATTCTGTATACGCGGAAGGAGAAGAGAAAACATGTTTGATGGGATAGCTGGAAAAACATGGACGAGAGGCGAAGGATCTCGTGGGTTGAGGGATTGAAAATTTTGTGTGGGGGAGAGAGGGATTGGTAATTTTGTGCAAGAGAGAGAGAGAGGGTGGGGAAGGAGTCAGTCAGTCGTCGTCACATCACCCTGCTTCCAAATGACCCCGCATTCTCTAGCGCGGTGTGGTCGCCGTCTTCGATCTGCTCGATGCCCTCTTTGAAGATTTAGGTGTTGTGCATGTTGGGGTGCAAAGAAGCACAAGCGAGAGTGGTCGCCGTATAACCTTGGATGGGGATGAATTGTGTGCTCGGGGGAGTGTGTGTGTGTTGTGCTGCGTGTGTCTCTATGTGTGTGTGTCAGATATTGAGATAAAACAAACCTAAGGAGAGAAATGGGTATTCACGAAGAGATTGTGCGGGCCTTGAGGTGGGCAGCGGCCGGGTGAGGGTGTCAAAATGTGCGCGTTGATGCATGTGTTGCATGCGACCGTGTGAGGGATGGACGAATCGAGAGAGATGGTTGTTGTGTTACGGATGCTCCTCTCTCTGTCTCTCTCTCTCTCTCTCTCCCTCTCTCTCTCTCTCACGCACACACACAAGTAAACTAGAAGACCGTTCTCTCACGTATACACAACGTATCGGCATCTGTCTATGTCTCACTCGTGCATGATCATTTGCACATTCACACCTCTCTATGTCTATATCACACGCACACCGTCTCCACATTGCCCTTCCGCCACAACACACATATGGACACATACACACGTTCTCTCTCAGTCACACACACAAAATCAGTATTAAAAAAAACTAGGGCGCACCTAAAACATCCAAATCCAAATAAACACGAACTCGAGCTAAATTCAAATATATGGAAATATTGCAGCGTCAAGAACTTTCACGGGAAAAAAAAGTTGTGTAATATTCGAGGATTGTTTTCACACACACAAAAAGGTTCGGTGGATGTCCTTCGAGCGCGACACGGTGACGCACCGTTCGATCGACCGCGCGGCCGCAGTTCACGCGCTTGCACAGGATTCCGTATCATGGCTGTGGTACTAACTAATAAAAGCGCTGCCTATGTCTAATGTTTACGTGTACTTGTACGGTTTTCTTTTAAGTTTGACCAACCTTATATATAAAACTAAAGTAAGCTCCCACACGCGCACTCATCAATATGCCGCCGCTGCCATTGCGCATGTCGGCGCCCGCCTGCTCCAGCCAACAATTTCTCGCCCATCACCGCCGTGTCGCCGCCATCCCTGTGCCATGAAGCCGAAGGCTCGCCTGCTCACGTCGTCTGCAGTCCCTCCTCGCGATGCCGCCGCGCTGCCAAGCACACGAGCAGCTGGTGGAGCCGCGTATATGCACGCAGCATACGAAGAGGAGGACGAGCATGTGCTCCAGCACGCCGGCGAGGAGGAACTAGCGTGTCATTGTCGTCTCCGCCCGCGCGGAGGAGGCGCGCATGGTGGCTGTCGCGGCGGAAGCCGGTCGCGTGCGCGTCGAGCCCGCAAACCGGGTGCAAATGCGGAATCTACCTTCGAGACCTTGAATGCCACGTGGATCCTGCAATCTGAAGGAGCAATTTGGGTCAGTCGACTCATGTGAGCCGTTTGATGCAACATGGATGGCTAGAAGGGCTTCTTCCACCTCTTCTGCCGTCTTCTTCCTTCGCTCCGTCGAACTTCTTTCACAAATCGACTGACCCAAATTATACTACTAGTAAGTACAGTAGGAACACAAAGATACGAGCAGTAGTACCAACTGCAAGAAGAATAGTAGTAAGACATAGTACTAGTACTACTGTACGTACTAAAGAGTTCAAATAACGAGAAAGAACATAAACATAGTTCTGCTGGGGCCTCAGCACAACACACCCTTGAAAATAAACAAAGCAACTAGTCCGCTTGACACTGCAGTAGAACCAGCATGAGAGACGGCACTGCCACCTACTCGGAGTCCGAGTCCACGTCCTCGACTTCGTCCTCGTCCCTCTTCTTCTTCCTCTTCGCCGACGCTTCTTTGCTTGAACCGGACACTGGGCTCTGCTTCTTCATCCAACCCTTGTAGATATTTAAACAAAGGTAGGCATCCATTGCTGCGTACAGGATGTGATCTTCATGTAATGTCTTCGACTCCCATGCATGATGAAACTCGTGATGAGGTTTCTTCAGTTTAGCGTACGAAGGATCAATCATGGCTGCTGCCAGGGTCAGCATTGAAGGTTGAGAGGAGGACACCAGGCTTGCCTTCTGGAGATTGAAGGGCTGGCCTACAACGAGACCTATCCGACGCAGGACATCCCTGTCGTTCTTAAAGCCTACAGTAATGAATTTCACTCTTTTGTCCTTGAGGAAGTTATTAAAATCCTGGCACTCAACATCGGCATGGCATATGTGGTAGACCAAGCAAACGTTATGTACGCAAACCTGGATCATGGCGGGCTTCTTCCTCTCTTCGTCCTTTAGATCCTTCTCTCGTCCCAGGACTGTGGTGTACTCAACATCTAGCCCAGCGACCCACTCATCCGTTGAACTGTTGAACATGCGTAGGAAGCGAGCAAGCCATGCTTTCACCGTCTCGGATCCACGTGTGTAGATGACGATGAACCGAACGCCGGTGATGGCTCTAACCTGGTACTCAGCGGCGACCATGGAGATTTGGGAGGCCATGGATTTTGGAGGAGGGTTAGGAGAAGTTGAATTGTTGTACCCCGCAAAAAGAACTGGGAGCGAGCTAATGTGAAAGGACGGGACGACTGGGAGCGAACTGTTGTAAGGTAGAAGACGGGGACGAGTAGGGCGTGCGAACGGCGTGGGGTTGCTGGCTTGCCCGGTGGATAAACGGCTGCAAGCCCCCAAAGAGTTCTCGAGAACTATGCGGGACCCACTAGATGTCATGTCTACTAGACCCATATCGTAGGCCTGACGGTATAGCTTCTGCCTGTTCGCACGCCATGCCGACGCGTGGATGTAACTTCACTTAATTCCGTCAAACGCCGCGCCTCCCACGACCTTCGCCTCCCTCGCGCGGTCGAACCCTTTGAGACTTCGACCGGCTATAAATGAGCAAATTTTTTTGCCTTCTTTTTTAGACAAGCAATTTTTTTTGCCTACTCCGCATGCATGATACTCCCTCTGGTCCTTTTTACTCCCGTCAACCGTTTGCAAAGTGTTTGACCAAATTTATACTTTTTTGAACACCACCTTATATTAATTAACCAGCCACACCAATACACTCATTCGATACAATATTCACCACACAGGGCGGTACGTTATTTACAAGAATACCATCTAATCTATTGTCAAAGCTATACTTAGCGATTAAGTGTGCCACCTTATTGGCCGAATGGCTAATCTTTGACAATTGAAGATTGTTGGTCAACTTCGAGATGCTCAACGCTTTCATCTTCAGGTCACGCATAGCAGACCTGTCATAGTCCCCCGATGCAAGAGACACTACCACAAAAGCGCAATCAGTCTCTAAAATTACAGGATTATGAAGAGAAATACCTATGTAGAGATAGGCAATGCAAGCCCTAAGCTCCGCTTCCTCCACGCTATACCTAGCCCGGCATGCAAGATGACTTATTATGCACCATTCCCCATACCTGCAGGAAGCCCGTTCGTCTCCAAATCTTTTCCTCTCCATGTGTGGAAACAATATACCTGCCAAACTCTCCTTCTCCCTCCGGCGGTCCCACCACTCCACCCCGTGTGAAAAAATCTGCATGCATGACTCTCCTTCCCCCACGCTCGTCCAATCCGTTGTGACCAGCAATATTTCCACCCCTTCGCTCCCCCGTAATTTACTCCAACAAATATGCCCACGTAGCTGTTACTTAACTGCAGGTGCATTGGGTCACTGACATATGGGCCCAACAGGGGTCTGGCCCACATGTCAGTGACGCAACTGGACCTGCAGTTAAGTCAGTGCAGCTCAGTCCATATCTTACGTAGGTGTGCCATTGCTCGCTACAAATACTGCGCCTCCCACAACATCGCTATCTCCTCCCCCTCACGTTCACGTTCATCGCTATCTCCTCCCCCTCCCTCTCACGTCGACCACCATTGCATCGCCCCTCCCAAGCCCTAGGAGCCCCTCGCTGCACCGTGCGGATGGTGACGCGTCGCCGTTCCGTTCCTCGCCGCCACTAGTCGAGGAGGACGCGTCGGTGTTCCGCTCCTCGCCGCTACGCGACGCGTCGCCGTTCCGTTCCTCGACGCCACTAGTCGAGGAGGTCGCGTCGGTGTTCCGCTCCTCGCCGCGACGCGTCGAGGTGGACGCGTCGGTGTTCCCAATCTCGCCAGCACGCGTGCCGGAGGACGCGTCGGCTCCCCGCTACGAGGAGAACGTCGTGCCGCCCGCCGAGCCCCCCAGCCTTGAGGAGCTTTGGAAAGAAATGGATGTCGCCTTGTGGGAGGCTTTGCCTCCAGCAGAGCGCGCCAAAATAGAAGCGGAGAAGAAGGCCGAGGAAGAGAAGCGCACAATGGAACAAGCTGCCTGGGAGGCCTATGTCGCGTCCGAGAGAGTCAGGCAATTGGCTCTTTGGCAGAAGGCTCGTGCGAGGGCCGTGACGGTGGCGGAGGACGCCCGTGCCGATGCCCTGAGTGCAGTCGGGCCCAAGCGCCTCATCTACGCTTGGCGGTACATGGACCGGGTGCACGCTTCTAGCGAGGAAGAGTACCTGTTGGCATCGGATCACCACACCGGTGAGATCGTGCTCGCCCGCCGGCAAGCCGCCAATCAGCACCTCGCGAGTTGCGAGGCTGAGGAAGAGGCGTTGTGTCGGCGCGCTGGGAAATGGCCACTCACCAGGGCACTCGTGGCGCGCCGCACGCGCTCCTGCGAGCGCCGTCGCTTTTAGGAGGAGTATAATTTTTGTTTCGTTAGGCGATCTCATTAGTTTTGGGACGCAAATGATAATCCCGAACGTTCAGGAATTTTTAGCGTCCTTAATTAAGTATGTAATAGGGAAAGTTTGGAAACCTTGTGTATTCGTACGCATTTTGCAAGTACGTGCATATAGCACAAACTTTACTATATACTATCGCACTACACGTCTCTCTCGATATATGCTTGCAGACTGTGCTACTCCCTCCGTCCAGGTCAATAAGTCATCTTTGGTTGTGCACTGTGACCAATAAGGAGGGAAGACTTATACACCTAGATGGAGGGAGTACTACTATTACTTATGTACGTGCAAATGCACGTTTTAACATTACGATGCGGTTTTTGTAAAAGTAGAAAAACAGCACTAGTCAAGCTTGTGAAAAGATTCAATGCAAAACAAATGCAAAAATGCTCGTTTGATTGTTTACTTTTAGCTTACTTCTCTGTGGTTATTTCTCTGTCGTACTTTGTACGGAGTATCTCACTGGTTGGAAAGGCATGCAAATTCCCAAACCGCTTCCTACACCCTGTATTGAATTTTTTGCCTAACAAGTTGTGCCGTGCAATTGGAATTCCAACTTGAGTACTACTACTAGTAGGAGTACTAGGGGCTAGTCCTTTTAGGCTTCTAGATTAGTAATCCCATAACTACTACCTCCGTCCTGGTTTACTGGTCCCCATTGTAATCTGTCTGAAATTTTGATCATAAATTTAACTAAGGAAATGTTAGTGCATGTCACATGCACTAATATTTTATCAGTTAAATCTTTGGGCAAAATTTAGCACAAATTACAATGGTGAGGAATAAACTGGATGGAGGTACTAGTAGTAGTAGTTTAGAAGCCCAAATAAATGAGTGAGGCGCCTTAATGTTACTCTCCACTGTGACTAGTCTTATGGGAAAAGCTGGGGAAGCCGCCAAAAGAACTGGCCCTACGAGTAGTAGCTAGGGATCGAGTGTGCGAGATGAACCGGAGAAAGTAAATGCAGAGAGATGAAATGCAAAAAAGACGGAGGGATGTGATGGTTGCTTGTCCGTTTATTTTACCAGGCCACTTATTACTGGGAGTGGTTGGGTTTTGTGATATGACGGCTTTACTGCCGCGCCACGAGCGGGGCGAGACTCCCGTGCAGCGCCGCCCTCTACACTAGTACTACATCGGTCGTGGTTTATCCCCCATTGAATTTGACTGAAGATTTAACTGACAAAATGTTAGTGCATGTCAACAAAAACAATATCGTTGGATTCGTATTTGAACATAGTTTTCAATGATATAATTTTAGGTGACATGCATCATCATTTATCGTACTATATATAATGTTAGTTCAATTTTTTGTCGTACTAATCTATAGTAAGGTGCCCGTGCGTTGCACGGAAGAGTGAAATGCATTGATCGGGGGGTTGTTTATTTTGACAAAGGATGTGGGCACTAGTAGAAAAAGGGTCAAATGTCAAGCACATTAGTGCCGGTTTGCTTTTGAGCCGACAGTAATGTGTGCATTAGTGCCGGTTCCAACGGCTAGCCAGCCGCTTTCATTAGTACCGGTTCGTGGCTGACCTTTAGCACCGGTTCGTGCCACGGACCGGTACTAAAGTGAGTGGTGGCAGGATGTTGTCATTCCGGGGCCCCTCCAGCACCTTTAGTACCGGTTCATGGCACGAACCGGTGCTAAAGGTCGTCCTACATAAACCCTTCGTCCACCCGAGCTCGCTCTGTTCTTCCCCTTTCCCCTCTCCTCTCTGTTCTTCCCCTCTTCCTCTCAAGCTCATCACACATTTTGCCCAAAATGTGTCAAGATTTGAAGGCCCCCATCCATTCAAATGATCACAAAGGTTAGCAACTTTGTCCTTTCACCTCTCATTGCTAGATTAGCTCTTGCAATGCTTTGTATAGTGATTAATTTATGAGTTCAGTAATTTGGTAGAAAATATATGTGCTAGTATTTGATTTATATGCAATTTGTGGTCAAAACTAACACTTAGTTTGCATATGTAGGTGTGGTTTACTTAGTGCCTTCTAAATCTCCGTCGTAACCACAGTCGATCGCCCGCACCGTTCCGTCGCCGGCACCACCATGTGGTGAGCCTCTTGTTCATGAATGTTTTACATTACCAAATTGATGTTTGTGTGATTTGGATATATAGTTACTCGTATAATTATCTTACCTGTACGTTGTTTGTTATACATAGTGCCATGCTTTTGATATCCGTACCCGTCGGCCCTCGTCCTTGTTATGATTCGGATGTGGTATATTCTCTTTTAAAACTAGTTGTTGCATTTCGTGTTTATGACAAATTATGCCCATCAAGTTGACATAGATATTTTTGTCTAGGAGGTTTGTGAACCGGAAATTCCAACCGACCCTATTGTCGAGAGGTTAAATTTAGTTGAAAGAGAAAACAAGAATTTGAAAGAAAAATTGAAAAGAATTGAGGGGGAGAAGATGGAATTGGAGTTGCATGTTGCCGATGTCGTCGATGATCACAAGATCAAGATGGAGTAAATGCGCTTGAAGATTAGAAAGATTAGAAAATATGCCATTGATAGTGAGGCTTGGTATCATTATGCTGTTGGATCAATTGTCACCTTAGTTGCGATCTTGATCGCATTTGTTGTTGCATTTAAATTCTTTAGTTAGAGAGTTATTTGTTTGTTGCATTTAAGTCTTGTATGAACTTTATGGATGAACTTGTATTAATTTGGTCTATTCGGTGTTGTGTAATGAAGATGAGACGACAATGGATGTACGATGACCGATGCTCTCCCGAGTTCATTAATGGATGTACGACAATGGTTTTATGCCTTGTCCATGTTTAGTCTGTAAGAATGATCACAATTACTCTACGTCAAGAACCATTCACATCCACCTGTTTAAGTCCGGTTTCATGCCCCACTATAATGTTTGGACCAAGCACGGAGAAAGAGGGGTTATGATGGAAGACAATGAAGAAGAAGAGGACGACGACAGCTATCCTGGCCATGGGTTCCCTAAATACGATGATACAACAATGGGGGAAGAAGCTGAGCTCGCAATGCGGGAAGAAGCTGAAGAAGCGGCATCAGATGAGCCCGCTGATGATCTAGGTCGGGCCATTGCCGATGCAAAGAGAAACTGCGCAAGTGATTTGGAGAAGACGAAGTTGCAGCTCATGTTAGAGGATCACAAGAAATTGTTGTACCCGAATTGCGAAGCTGACAAGAAAAAGTTGGGCACCACACTAGAATTGCTGCAATGGAAGGCAGAGAATGGTGTATCTGACAAGGGATTTGAAAAGTTGCTGGTAATGATAAAGAATATGCTTCCAAAGGACAACGAATTGCCCGAGAGTACGTACGAAGCAAAGAAGGTTGTCTGCCCTCGAGGGTTAGAGGTGCAGAAGATACATGCATGCCCTAATGACTGCATCCTCTACCGCGGTGAGTACGAGGATTTGAACGCTTGCCCGGTATGCGGTGCATTGCGCTATAAGATCAGGAACGATGACCGTGGTGATGTCGAGGGCGAGCACCCCAGGAAGAAGATTCCTGCCAAGGTGATGTGGTATGCTCCTATAATACCACGGTTGAAACGTTTGTTCCAAAACAAAGAGCATGCCAAGGCGATGCGATGGCACAGAGAAGACCGTTAGAAAGACGGAAAGTTGAGAGTACCCGCTGACGGGTCGCAGTGGAGAAAAACTGAGAGAAAGTACGGGAAGGAGTTTGCAGATGACGCAAGGAACGTATGGTTTGGTCTAAGCGCAGATGGCATTAATCCTTTTGGGGAGCAGAGCAGCTGTTGGGGAACGTAGTGTTGGGAATCGTAGCATAATTTTAAAATTTTCCTACGCTCACCAAGATGCATCTATGGAGTATACTAGCAACGAGGGGAAAGGAGTGCATCTACATACCCTTGTAGATCGCGAGCGGAAGCGTTTCAATGAACGTGGATGACGGAGTCGTACTCGCCGTGATCCAAATCACCGATGACCGAGTGCCGAACGGACAGCACCTCCGCGTTCAACACACGTACGGTGCAGTGACGTCTCCTCCTTCTTGATCCAGCAAGGGGGAAGGAGAGGTTGATGGAGATCCAACAGCACGACGGCGTGGTGGTGGATGTAGCGGGTCTCCGGCAGGGCTACGCCGAGCTTCTGCGAGAGAGAGAGAGGTGTTGCAGGGGAGGAGGGAGGCGCCCAAGGCTGTAGGTTGCTGCCCTCCCTCCCCCCACATTTATATAGGCCCCCTGGGGGGGGCGCCGGCCCAGGGAGATGGGATCTCCAAGGGGGGCGGCGGCCAAAAGGGGGGGAATGGGTGCCTTGCCCCCCAAGGCAAGGGGGAAGCTCCCCCCCCAGGGTTCCCAACCCTAGGCGCATGGGGGGAGGCCCAAGGGGGGCGCCCCAGCCCACTAAGGGCTGGTTCCCTTCCACTTTCAGCCCACGGGGCCCTCTGGGATAGGTGGCCCCACCCGGTGGACCCCCGGGACCCTTCCGGTGGTCCCGGTACAATACCGGTAACCCCCGAAACTTTCCCGGTGGCCGAAACTGGACTTCCTATATATAATTCTTCACCTCCGGACCATTCCGGAACCTCTCGTGACGTCCGGGATCTCATCCGGTACTCCGAACAACTTTAGGGTTTCCGCATACATATATCTCTACAACCCTAGCGTCACCGAACCTTAAGTGTGTAGACCCTACGGGTTCGGGAGACATGCAGACATGACCGAGACGCCTCTCCGGTCAATAACCAACAGCGGGATCTGGATACCCATGTTGGGTCCCACATGTTCCACGATGATCTCATCGGATGAACCACGGTGTCGAGGATTCAATCAATCCCGTATACAATTCCCTTTGTCAATCGGTATGTTACTTGCCCGAGATTCGATCGTCGGTATCCCAATACCTTGTTCAATCTCGTTACCGGCAAGTCTCTTTACTCGTACCGCAATGCATGATCCCATGACTAACGCCTTAGTCACATTGAGCTCATTATGATGATGCATTACCGAGTGGGCCAAGAGATACCTCTCCGTCACACGGAGTGACAAATCCCAGTCTCGATCCGTGCCAACCCAACAGACACTTTCGGAGATACCCGTAGTGCACCTTTATAGTCACCCAGTTACGTTGTGACGTTTGGCACACCCAAAGCACTCCTACGGTATCCGGGAGTTGCACGATCTCATGGTCTAAGGAAAAGATACTTGACATTGGAAAAGCTCTAGCAAACGAAACTACACGATCTTTTATGCTGTGCTTAGGATTGGGTCTTGTCCATCACATCATTCTCCTAATGATGTGATCCCGTTATCAATGACATCCAATGTCCATAGTCAGGAAACCATGACTATCTGTTGATCAACGAGCTAGTCAACTAGAGGCTTACTAGGGACACGTTGTGGTCTATGTCTTCACACATGTATTACGATTTCCGGACAATACAATTATAGCATGAACAATAGACAATTATCATGAACAAAGAAATATAATAATAACTATTTATTATTGCCTCTAGGGCATATTTCCAACAGTCTCCCACTTGCACTAGAGTCAATAATCTAGTTACATTGTGATGAATCGAACACCCATTGTGTCCTGGTGTTGATCATGTTTTGCCCTAGGGAGAGGTTTAGTCAACGGATCTGCTACATTCAGGTCCGTATGTACTTTACAAATATCTATGTCTCCATTTTGAACACTTTCACGAATGGAGTTGAAGCGACGCTTGATATGCCTGGTCTTCCTGTGAAACCTGGGCTCCTTCGCAAGGGCAATAGCTCCAGTGTTGTCACAGAAGAGAGTCATCGGGCCCGACGCATTGGGAATCACCCCTAGGTCGGTAATGAACTCCTTCATCCAGACTGCTTCCTGTGCTGCCTCCGAGGCTGCCATGTACTCCGCTTCACATGTAGACCCCGCCACGACACTTTGCTTGCAACTGCACCAGCTTACTGCTCCTCCATTCAATATATACACGTATTCGGTCTGTGACTTCGAGTCATCCAGATCTGTGTCGAAGCTAGCATCGACGTAACCCTTTACGATGAGCTCTTCGTCACCTCCACAAACGAGAAACATATCCTTAGTCCTCTTCAGGTACTTCAGGATATTCTTGACCGCTTTCCAGTGTTCCATGCCGGGATTACTTTGGTATCCTCCTACCAAACTTACGGCAAGGTTTACATCAGGTCTGGTACACAGCATGGCATACATAATAGACCCTATGGCCGAGGCATAGGGGATGACACTCATCTTTTCTATATCTTCTGCCATGGTTGGGCACTGAGCCGTGCTCAATTGCACACCTTGCAATACAGGCAAGAACCCCTTCTTGGACTGATCCATATTGAACTTCTTCAATATCTTGTCAAGGTATGTACTTTGTGAAAGACCAATGAGGCGTCTTGATCTATCTCTATAGATCTTGATGCCTAATATATAAGCAGCTTCTCCAAGGTCCTTCATTGAAAAACACTTATTCAAATAGGCCTATATACTTTCCAAGAATTCTATATCATTTCCCATCAATAGTATGTCATCCACATATATATGAGAAATGCTACAGAGCTCCCACTCACTTTCTTGTAAACACAGGCTTCTCCATAAGTCTGTGTAAACCCAAACGCTTTGATCATCTCATCAAAGCGAATGTTCCAACTCCGAGATGCTTGCACCAGCCCATAGATTGAGCGCTGGAGCTTGCATACTTTGTTAGCATTCTTAGGATCGACAAAACCTTCCGCCTGCATCATATACAACTCTTCCTTAAGGAAGCTGTTAAGGAACGCCGTTTTGACGTCCATCTGCCATATCTCATAATCATAGTATGCGGCAATTGCTAACATGATTCGGACGGACTTCAGCTTCGTTATGGGTGAGAAAGTCTCATCGTAGTCAACCCCTTGAACTTGTCGATAACCCTTAGCGACAAGTCGAGCTTTGTAGATGGTCACATTACCATCCGCGTCCGTCTTCTTCTTAAAGATCCATTTGTTTTCTATGGCTCGCCGATCATCGGGCAAGTCAGTCAAAGTCCATACTTCATTTTCATACATGGATCCTATCTCGGATTTCATGGCTTCTAGCCATTTGTCGGAATCCGGGCCCGCCATCGCTTCTTCATAGTTCGAAGGTTCACCGTTGTCTAACAACATGATTTCCAGGACAGGGTTGCCGTACCACTCTGGTGCGGAACGTGTCCTTGTGGACCTACGAAGTTCAGTAGTAACTTGATCCGAAGCTTCATGATCATCATCATTAACTTCCTCCCCAGTCGGTGTAGGCACCACAGGAACATTTTCCCGCGCTGCGCTACTTTCCGGTTCGGAAGGGGTGACTATCACCTCATCAAGTTCCACTTTCCTCCCACTCAATTCTTTCGAGAGAAACTCCTTCTCCAGAAAGGACCCGTTCTTGGCAACGAAGATCTTGCCCTCGGATCTGAGGTAGAAGGTATACCCAATAGTTTCCTTAGGGTATCCTATGAAGACACATTTTTCCGATTTGGGTTCGAGCTTTTCAGGTTGAAGTTTCTTGACATAAGCATCGCATCCCCAAACTTTTAGAAACGACAGCTTAGGTTTCTTCCCAAACCATAATTCATACGGTGTCGTCTCAACGGATTTCGACGGAGCCCTATTTAAAGTGAATGCGGCAGTCTCTAAAGCATAGCCCCAAAATGAGAGCGGTAAATCGGTAAGAGACATCATAGATCGCACCATATCCAATAGAGTGCGATTACGACGTTCGGACACACCGTTTCTCTGAGGTGTTCCAGGCGGCGTGAGTTGTGAAACTATTCCACATTTCCTTAAGTGTGCACCAAACTCGTGACTTAAATATTCTCCACCACGATCTGATCGTAAGAATTTTATTTTCCTGTCACGTTGATTCTCAACTTCACTCTGAAATTCCTTGAACTTTTCAAAGGTTTCAGACTTGTGTTTCATTAGGTAGACATACCCATATCTACTTAAGTCATCAGTGAGAGTGAGAACATAACGATATCCTCCGCGAGCCTCAACACTCATTGGACCAGCACACATCGGTATGTATGATTTCCAATAAGTTGGTTGCTCGCTCCATTGTTCCGGAGAACGGAGTCTTGGTCATCTTACCCATGAGGCATGGTTCGCACGTGTCAAATGATTCGTAATCAAGAGACTCCAAAAGTCCATCTGCATGGAGCTTCTTCATGCGCTTGACACCAATGTGACCAAGGCGGCAGTGCCACAAGTATGTGGGACTATCGTTATCAACTTTACATCTTTTGGTATTCACACTATGAACATGTGTAACATCACGTTCGAGATTCATCAAAAATAAACCATTGACCAGCGGGGCATGACCATAAAACATATCTCTCAAATAAATAGAACAACCATTGTCCTCGGATTTAAATGAGTATCCATCTCGAATTAAACGAGATCCAGATACAATGTTCATGCTCAAAGCTGGCACTAAATAACAATTATTAAGGTTTAAAACTAATCCCGTGGGTAGATGCAGAGGTAGCGTGCCGACGACGATCACATCAACCTTGGAACCATTCCCGACGGGCATCGTCACCTCTCCTTCGCCAGTCTCCGTTTATTCCGTAGTTCCTGTTTTGAGTTACAAATATGAGAAACCGCACCGGTATCAAATACCCAAGAGCTACTACGAGTACTGGTAAGGTACACATCAATTACTTGTATATCACATATACCTTTGGTGTTGCCGGCCTTCTTCTTGTCCGCTAAGTATTTGGGGCAGTTCCGCTTCCAGTGACCACTTCCCTTGCAATAAAAGCACTCAGTCTCGGGCTTGGGTCCATTCTTTGACTTCTTCCCAGTAACTGGTTTACCGGGCGCGGCAACTCCCTTGCCGTCCTTCTTGAAGTTCTTCTTACCCTTGCCCTTCTTGAACTTAGTGGTTTTATTCACCATCAACACTTGATGTTCTTTTCTGATCTCTACCTCAGCTGATTTCAGCATTGAATATACCTCAGGAATGGTCTTTTCCATCCCCTGCATATTGAAGTTCATCACAAAGCTCTTGTAGCTTGGCGGAAGCGACTGGAGGATTCTGTCAATGACCGCGTCATCCGGGAGATTGACTCCCAGCTGAGACAAGCGGTTATGCAACCCAGACATTCTGAGTATGTGCTCACTAACAGAACTATTCTCCTCCATTTTACAGCTGAAGAACTTGTCGGAGACATCATATCTCTCGACCCGAGCATGAGCTTGAAAAACTAGTTTCAGCTCCTCGAACATCTCATATGCTCCATGTTTCTCAAAACGCTTTTGGAGACCCGGCTCTAAGCTGTAAAGCATGCCGCACTGAACGAGGGAGTAATCATCAGCACGCTGCTTCCAAGCGTTCATAACGTCTTGGTTCTCAGGGATTGGTGCTTCACCTAGCGGTGCTTCTAAGACATAATCTTTCTTGGCTACTATGAGGATGATCCTCAGGTTCCGGACCCAGTCCGTATAGTTGCTGCCATCACCTTTCAGCTTGGTTTTCTCTAGGAACGCGTTGAAATTGAGGACAACGTTGGCCATTTGATCTACAACACATAGTGTACAGATTTTAGACTAAGTTCATGATAATTAAGTTCATCTAATCAAATTATATAATGAACTCCCACTCAGATAGACATCCCTCTAGTCATCTAAGTGAAACATGATCCGAGTTTAACTAGGCCGTGTCCGATCATCACGTGAGACGGACTAGTCAAGATCGGCGAACATCTCCATGTTGATCGTATCTTCTATACGACTCATGCTCGACCTTTCGGTCCTCCGTGTTCCGAGGCCATGTCTGTACATGCTAGGCTCGTCAAGTCAACCTAAGTGTATTGCGTGTGTTCCGAGGCCACGTCTGTACATGCTAGGCTCGTCAACACCCGTTGTATTCGAACGTTAGAATCTATCACACCCGATCATCACGTGCTGCTTCGAAACAACGAACCTTCGCAACGGTGCACAGTTAGGGTGAACACTTTCTTGAAATTATTATAAGGGATCATCTTACTTACTACCGTCGTTCTAAGCAAATAAGATGCAAAAACATGATAAACATCACATGCAATCAAATAGTGACATGATATGGCCAATATCATCATGCTCCTTTGATCTCCATCTTCGGGGCACCATGATCATCTTCGTCACCGGCATGACACCATGATCTCCATCATCATGATCTCCATCATTGTGTCTTCATGAAGTCGTCACGCCAACGATTACTTCTACTTGTATGGCTAACGCATTTAGCAACAAAGTAAAGTAAATTACATGGCGTTATTCAATGACACGCAGGTCATGCAAAATAATAAAGACAACTCCTATGGCTCCTGCCGGTTGTCATACTCATCGACATGCAAGTCGTGATTCCTATTACAAGAATATGATCAATCTCATACATCACATATATCATTCATCACATCTTCTGGCCATATCACATCACATAGCACTTGCTGCAAAAACAAGTTAGACGTCCTCTAATTGTTGTTGCAAGTTTTTACGTGGTTTGTAGGTTTCTAGCAAGAACGTTTCTTACCTACGTATGACCACAACGTGATTTGCCAATTTCTATTTACCCTTCATAAGGACCCTTTTCATCGATTCCGTTCCGACTAAAGTAGGAGAGACAGACACCCGCTAGCCACCTTATGCAACTAGTGCATGTCAATCGGTGGAACCAGTCTCACGTAAGCGTACGTGTAAGGTCGGTCCGGGCCGCTTCATTCTACAATGCCGCCGAAACAAGAAACGACTAGTAGCGGCAAGAAGAATTGGCAAACTCAACGCCCACAACTTCTTTGTGTTCTACTCGTGCATAGTAACTACGCATAGGCCTGGCTCATGATGCCACTGTTGGGAATCGTAGCATAATTTTAAAATTTTCCTACGCTCACCAAGATGCATCTATGGAGTATACTAGCAACGAGGGGAAAGGAGTGCATCTACATACTCTTGTAGATCGCGAGCGGAAGCGTTTCAATGAACGTGGATGACGGAGTCGTACTCGCCGTGATCCAAATCACCGATGACCGAGTGCCGAACGGACGGCACCTCCGCGTTCAACACACGTATGGTGCAGCGATGTCTCCTCCTTCTTGATCCAGCAAGGGGGAAGGAGAGGTTGATGGAGATCCAACAGCACGACGGCGTGGTGGTGGATGTAGCGGGTCTCCGGCAGGGCTACGCCGAGCTTCTGCGAGAGAGAGAGAGAGAGGTGTTGCAGGGGAGGAGGGAGGCGCCCAAGGCTGTAGGTTGCTGCCCTCCCTCCCCCCCTTTATATAGGCCCCCTGGGGGGGCGCCGGCCCAGGGAGATGGGATCTCCAAGGGGGGGCGGCGGCCAAAAGGGGGGGAAGGGGCGCCTTGCCCCCAAGGCAAGGGGGAAGCTCCCCCCCTAGGGTTCCCAACCCTAGGCGCATGGGGGGAGGCCCAAGGGGGGCGCCCCAGCCCACTAAGGGCTGGTTCCCTTCCACTTTCAGCCCACGGGGCCCTCCGGGATAGGTGGCCCCACCCGGTGGACCCCCGGGACCCTTCCGGTGGTCCCGGTACAATACCGGAAACCCCCGAAACTTTCCCGGTGGCCGAAACTGGACTTCCTATATATAATTCTTCACCTCTGGACCATTCCGGAACCTCTCGTGACGTCCGGGATCTCATCCGGGACTCCGAACAACTTTCGGGTTTCCGCATACATATACCTCTACAACCCTAGCGTCACCGAACCTTAAGTGTGTAGACCCTACGGGTTCGGGAGACATGCAGACATGACCGAGACGCCTCTCCGGTCAATAACCAACAGCGGGATCTGGATACCCATGTTGGGTCCCACATGTTCCACGATGATCTCATCGGATGAACCACGGTGTCGAGGATTCAATCAATCCCGTATACAATTCCCTTTGTCAATCGGTATGTTACTTGCCCGAGATTCGATCGTCGGTATCCCAATACCTTGTTCAATCTCGTTACCGGCAAGTCTCCTTACTCGTACTGCAATGCATGATCCCATGACTAACGCCTTAGTCACATTGAGCTCATTATGATGATGCATTACCGAGTGGGCCCAGAGATACCTCTCCGTCACACGGAGTGACAAATCCCAGTCTCGATCCGTGCCAACCCAACAGACACTTTCGGAGATACCCGTAGTGCACCTTTATAGTCACCCAGTTACGTTGTGACGTTTGGCACACCCAAAGCACTCCTACGGTATCCGGGAGTTGCACGATCTCATGGTCTAAGGAAAAGATACTTGACATTGGAAAAGCTCTAGCAAACGAAACTACACGATCTTTTATGCTGTGCTTAGGATTGGGTCTTGTCCATCACATCATTCTCCTAATGATGTGATCCCGTTATCAATGACATCCAATGTCCATAGTCAGGAAACCATGACTATCTGTTGATCAACGAGCTAGTCAACTAGAGGCTTACTAGGGACACGTTGTGGTCTATGTCTTCACACATGTATTACGATTTCCGGACAATACAATTATAGCATGAACAATAGACAATTATCATGAACAAAGAAATATAATAATAACTATTTATTATTGCCTCTAGGGCATATTTCCAACACGTAGTAATTTCAAAAAAATTCCTACGCACACGCAAGATCATGGTGATGCATAGCAACGAGAGGGGAGAGTGTTGTCCACGTACCCTCGTAGACCGACAGCGGAAGCGTTATAACAACGCGGTTGATGTAGTCGTACGTCTTCACGATCCGACCGATCAAGTACCGAACGTACGGCACCTCCGAGTTCTACACACGTTCAGCTCGATGACGTCCCTCGAACTCCGATCCAGCCGAGTGTTGAGGGAGAGTTTCGTCAGCACGATGGCGTGGTGACGATGATGATGTTCCACCGACGCAGGGCTTCGCCTAAGCTCCGCAATGGTATTATCGAGGTGTAATATGGTGGAGGGGCACCGCACACGGCTAAAATATCGTATATCAAGTGTGTCCTTGGGGTGCCCCTGCCCCCGTATATAAAGGAGCAAGGGGGAGGCCGCCGGCCTAGGGAGGAGAGGCGCGCCAGAAGGGGGAGTCCTACTCCCACCGGGAGTAGGACTCCTCCTTTCCTTGTTGGAATAGGAGAAGGGAAGGGAGAAGGAGAAAGAAGGAAGGGGACGCCCCCCTTCCCTAGTCCAATTCGGACCAGATCATGGGGAGGGGCGCGGCCACCTTTTGAGGCCTTTCTCTCCTTTCCCGTATGGCCCATTAAGGCCCAATACGAATTCCCGTAACTCTCCGGTACTCCGAAAAATACCCGAATCACTCGGAACCTTTCCGAAGTCCGAATATAGTCGTCCAATATTTCGATTTTCACGTCTCGGCCATTTCGAGACTCCTCGTCATGTCCCCGATCTCATCCGGGACTCCGAACTCCTTCGGTACATCAAAACTCAATAAAACTGTCATCGTAACGTTAAGCGTGCGGACCCTTCGGGTTCTAGAACTATGTAGACATGACCGAGACACCTCTCCGGTCAATAACCAATAGCGGGACCTGGATGCCCATATTGGCTCCCACATATTCTACGAAGATCTTTATCGGTCAGACCGCATAACAACATACGTTGTTCCCTTTGTCATCGGTATGTTACTTGCCCGAGATTCGATCGTCGGTATCTCGATACCTAGTTCAATCTCGTTACTGGCAAGTCTCTTTACTCGTTCCGTAATACATCATCCCGCAACTAACTCATTAGTCACAATGCTTGCAAGGCTTATAGTGATGTGCATTACCGAGTGGGCCCAGAGATAGCTCTCCGACAATCGGAGTGACAAATCCTAATCCCGAAATACGCCAACTCAACAAGTACCTTCAGAGACACCTGTCGAGCACCTTTATAATCACCCAGTTACATTGTGATATTTGGTAGCACACAAAGTGTTCCTCCGGTAAACGGGAGTTGCATAATCTCATAGTCATAGGAACATGTATAAGTCATGAAGAAAGCAATAGCAACATACTAAACGATCGGGTGCTAAGCTAACGGAATGGGTCAAGTCAATCACGTCATTCTCCTAATGAGGTGATCCCGTTAATCAAATGACAACTCATGTCTATGGCTAGGAAACATAACCATCTTTGATTAACGAGCTAGTCAAGTAGAGGCATACTAGTGACACTATGTTTGTCTATGTATTCACAGATGTATTATGTTTCCGGTTAATACAATTCTAGCATGAATAATAAACATTTATCATGAAATAAGGAAATAAATAATAACTTTATTATTGCCTCTAGGGCATATTTCCTTCAGTCTCCCACTTGCACTAGAGTCAATAATCTAGTTCACATCGCCATGTGATTTAACATTAATAATTCACATCACCATGTGATTAACACCCATAGTTCACATCTCTATGTGACCAACACTCAAAGGGTTTACTAGAGTCAATAATCTAGTTCACATCGCTATGTGATTCACACCCAAAAAGTACTAAGGTGTGATTATGTTTTGCTTGTGAGATAATTGTAGTCAACGGGTCTGTCACATTCAGATCCGTAAGTATTTTGCAAATTTCTATGTCTACAATGCTCTGCACGGAGCTACTCTAACTAATTGCTCCCACTTTCAATATGTATCTAGACCGAGACTTAGAGTCATCTAGATTTAGTGTCAAAACTTGCATCGACGTAACCCTTTACGACGAACCTTTTGTCACTTCCATAATCGAGAAACATATCCTTATTCCACTAAGGATAATTTTGACCGCTGTCCAGTGATCTACTCCTAGATCACTAATGTACTCCCTTGCCAAAATCAGTGTAGGGTATACAATAGATCTGGTACACAGCATGGCATACTTTATAGAACCTATGGCCAAGGCATAGGGAATGACTTTCATTCTCTTTCTATCTTCTGCCGTGGTCGGGCTTTGAGTCTTACTCAATTTCACACCTTGTAACACAGGCAAGAACTCTTTCTTTGACTGTTCTATTTTGAACTACTTCAAAATCTTGTTAAGGTATCTACTCATTGAAAAACTTATCAAGCGTCTTCATCTATCTCTATAGATCTTGATGCACAATATGTAAGCAGCTTCACCGAGGTCTATCTTTGAAAAACTCCTTTCAAACACTCCTTTATGCTTTGCAGAATAATTCTACAATATTTCCGATCAACAATATGTCATTCACATATACTTATCAGAAATACTGTAGTGCTCCCACTCACTTTCTTGTAAATACAGGCTTCACCGCAAGTCTGTATAAAACTATACGCTTTGATCAACTTATCAAAGCGTATATTCCAACTCTGAGATGCTTGCACCAGTCCATAGATGGATCGCTGGAGCTTGCATATTTTGTTAGCACCTTTAGGATTGACAAAACCTTCTGGTTGTATCATATACAACTCTTCTTTAATAAATCCATTAAGGAATGCAGTTTTGTTTATCCATTTGCCAGATTTCATAAAATGCGGCAATTGCTAACATGATTCGGACAGATTTAAGCATAGATACGAGTGAGAAACTCTCATCGTAGTCAACACATTGAACTTGTCGAAAACCTTTTTGCGACAATTCTAGCTTTGTAGATAGTAACACCACTATCACGGTCTGTCTTCCTATTGAAGATCCATTTAATCTCAATGGCTCGCCGATCATTGGGCAAGTCAATCAAAGTCCATACTTTGTTCTCATATATGGATCTCATCTCAGATTTCATGGCCTCAAGCCATTTTGCGGAATCTGGGCTCATCATCGCTTCCTCATAGTTCGTAGGTTCATCATGGTCAAATAACATGACCTCCAGAATAGGATTACCGTACCACTCTGGTGTGGATCTCACTCTGGTTGACCTACGAGGTTCAGTAATAACTTGATCTGAAGTTTCATGATCATCATCATTAACTTCCTCACTAATTAGTGTAGGAGTCACAGGAACAGATTTCTGCGATGAACTACTTTCCCATAAGGGAGCAGGTACTGTTACCTCATCAAGTTCTACTTTCCTCCCACTCACTTCTTTCGAGAGAAACTCCTTCTCTAGAAAGGATCCATACTAAGCAACAAATGTCTTGCCTTCAGATCTGTGATAGAAGGTATACCCAACTGTCTCCTTTGGGTATCCTATGAAGACACATTTCTCCGATTTGGGTTTGAGCTTATCAGGATGAAACTTTTTCACATAAGCATCGCAACCCCAAACTTTAAGAAACGACAACTTTGGTTTCTTGCCAAACCACAGTTCATAAGGCGTCGTCTCAACGGATTTTGATGGTGCCCTATTTAACGTGAATGTAGTTGTCTCTAATGCATAACCCCAAAACGATAGTGGTAAATTGGTAATAGACATCATAGATTGCACTATATCCAATAAAGTACGGTTATGACGTTCGGACACACCATTATGCTGTGGTGTTCCAGGTGGCATGAGTAGTGAAACTATTTCACATTGTTTTAACTGAAGGCCAAACTCGTAACTCAAATACTCTTCTCTACGATCATATCATAGAAACTTTATTTTTCTTGTTACGATGATTTTCCACTTCACTCTGAAATTATATGAACTTTTCAAATGTTTCAGACTTATGTTTTATTAAGTAGATATACCCATATCTGCTCAAATCATCTGTGAAGGTGAGAAAATAACGATATCTGCCACGAGCCTCAATATTCATTGGACCACATACATCTGTATGTATGACTTCCAACAAATCTGTTGCTCTCTCCATAGTTCCGGAGAATGGCGTTTTAGTCATCTTGCCCATGAGGCACGGTTCGCAAGTATCAAGTGATTCCAAAATCCCATCAGTATGGAGTTTCTTCATGCGCTTTACACCAATATGACCTAAACGGAAGTGCCACAAATAAGTTGCACTATCATTATTAACTTTGCATCTTTTGGCTTCAATATTATGATTATGTGTATCACTACGATCGAGATCCAACAAACCATTTTCGTTGGTGTGTATGACCATAGAAGGTTTTTATTCATGTAAACAGAACAACAATTGTTCTCTAACTTAAATGAATAACTGTATTGCAATAAACATGATCAAATCATATTCATGCTCAACGCAAACACCAAATAACACTTATTTAGTTTCAACACTAATCCCGAAAGTATAGGGAGTGTGCGATGATGATCATATCAATCTTGGAACTACTTCCAACACACATCGTCACCTCGCCTTTTACTAGTCTCTGTTTATTCTGCAGCTCCCGTTTTCGAGTTACTACTCTTTAGCAACTGAACCAGTATCATATACTGAGGGGTTGTTATAAACACTAGTAAGTACACATCAATAACATGTATATCCAATATACCTTTGTTCACTTTGCCATCCTTCTTATCCACCAAATACTTGGGGCAGTTCCGCCTCCAGTGACCAGTCCCTTTGCAGTAGAAGCACTTAGTCTCAGGCTTAGGTACAGACTTGGGCTTCTTCACTTGAGTAGCAACTTGCTTGCCGTTCTTTTTGAAGTTCCCCTTCTTCCCTTTGCCCTTTTCTTGAAACTAGTGGTCTCGTCAACCATCAACACTTGATGTTTTTCTTGATTTCTACCTTCGTCGATTTCAGCATCACGAAGAGCTCGGGAATTACTTTCGTCATCCCTTGCATACTATAGTTCATCACGAAGTTCTACTAACTTGGTGAAGGTGACTAGAGAATTCTGTCAATCACTATTTTCTCTGGAAGATAAACTCCCACTTGATTCAAGCGATTGTAGTACCCAGACAATCTGAGCACATGCTCACTAGTTGAGCGATTCTCCTCCATCTTTTAGCTATAGAACTTGTTGGAGACTTCATATCTCTCAACTCGGGTATTTGCTTGAAATATTAACTTCAACTCCTGGAACATCTCATATGGTCCATGACGTTCAAAACGTCTTTGAAGTCCCGATTCTAAGCCGTTAAGCATGGTGCACTAAACTATCAAGTAGTCATCATATTGAGCTGGCCAAACATTCATAACGTCTGCATCAGCTCCTGCAATAGGTCTGTCACCTAGCGGTGCATCAAGGACATAATTTTTCTGTGCAGCAATGAGGATAATCCTCGGATCACGGATCCAATCCGCATCTTTGCTACTAACATCTTTCAACATAATTTTTTCTCTAGGAACATATCAAAAATAAACACAGGGAAGGAACAACGCGAGCTATTGATTTATAACATAATTTGCAAAATACTATCAGGACTAAGTTCATGATAAATTTAAGTTCAATTAATCATATTACTTAAGAACTCCCACTTAGATAGACATCCCTCGAATCAGCTAAGTGATCACGTGATCCAAATCAACTAAACCATGTCTGATTAACACGTGAGATGGAGTAGTTTCAATGGTGAACATCACTATGTTGATCATATCTACTATATGATTCACGCTCGACCTTTCGGTCTCTGTGTTCCGAGGCCATATCTGTATATGCTAGGCTCGTCAAGTTTAACCTGAGTATTCCGCGTGTGCAACTGTTTTGCACCCGTTGTATTTGAACGTAGAGCCTATCACACCCGATTAACACGTGGTGTCTCAGCACGAAGAACTTTCGCAACGGTGCATACTCAGGGAGAACACTTTATCTTGAAATTTTAGTGAGAGATCATCTTATAATACTACCGTCAATCAAAGCAAGATAAGATGCATAAAGGATTAACATCACATGCAATCAATATAAGTGATATGATATGGCCATCATTATCTTGTGCTTGTGATCTCCATCTCCGAAGCACCGTGCTTGTGATCTCCATCTCCGAAGCACCGTCATGATCACCATCGTCACCGACGCGACACCTTGATCTCCATCGTAGTATCGTTGTCGTCTCGCCAAATAATTGCTTTTTCGACTATCGCTACCGCTTAGTGATAAAGTAAAACTATTACATGGTGATTGCATCTCATACAATAAAGCGACAACCATATGGCTCCTGCCAGTTGCCGATAACTCAGTTACAAAACATGATCATCTCATACAACAAATTATATCACATCATGTCTTGACCATATCACATCACATCATGCCCTGCAAAAACAAGTTAGACGTCCTCTACTTTCTTGTTGCAAGTTTTACGTGGCTGCTACGGGCTTAGCAAGAACCGTTCTTACCTACGCATCAAAACCACAACGATAGTTTGTCAAGTTGGTGCTGTTTTAACCTTCGCAAGGACCGGGCGTAGCCACACTCGGTTCAACTAAAGTGAGAGAGACAGACACCCGCCAGTCACCTTTAAGCAACGAGTGCTCCGAACGGTGAAACCAGTCTCGCGTAAGCGTACGCGTAATGTCGGTCTGGGCCGCTTCATCTCACAATACCGCTGAACCAAAGTATGACATGCTGGTAAGCAGTATGACTTATATCGCCCACAACTCACTTGTGTTCTACTCGTGCATAGCATCAACGCATAAAACCAGGCTCGGATGCCACTGTTGGGGAACGTAGTAATTTCAAAAAAAATCCTACGCACACGCAAGATCATGGTGATGCATAGCAACGAGAGGGGAGAGTGTTGTCCACGTACCCTCGTAGACCGACAGCGGAAGCGTTATCACAACGCGGTTGATGTAGTCGTACGTCTTCACGATCCGACCGATCAAGTACCGAACGTACGGCACCTCCGAGTTCTACACACGTTCAACTCGATGACGTCCCTCGAACTCCGATCCAGCCGAGTGTTGAGGGAAAGTTTCGTCAGCACGACGGTGTGGTGACGATGATGATGTTCCACCGACGCAGGGCTTCGCCTAAGCTCCGCAACGGTATTATCGAGGTGTAATATGGTGGAGGGGGGGCACCGCACACGGCTAAAATATCGTATATCAAGTGTGTCCTTGGGGTGCCCCCTGCCCCCCGTATATAAAGGAGCAAGGGGGAGGCCGCCGGCCTAGGGAGGAGATGCGCGCCAGAAGGGGGAGTCCTACTCCTACCGGGAGTAGGACTCCTCCTTTCCTTGTTGGAATAGGAGAAGGGAAGGGAGAAGGAGAAAGAAGGAACGGGGCGCCCCCCTTCCCTAGTCCAATTCGGACCAGATCATGGGGAGGGGCGCGGCCACCTTTTGAGGCCTTTCTCTCCTTTCCCGTATGGCCCATTAAGGCCCAATACGAATTCCCGTAACTCTGCGGTACTCCGAAAAATACCCGAATCACTCGGAACCTTTCCGAAGTCCGAACATAGTCGTCCAATATATCAATTTTTACGTCTCGGCCATTTCAAGACTCCTCGTCATGTCCCCGATCTCATCCGGGACTCCGAACTCCTTCGGTACATCAAAACTCAATAAAACTGTCATCGTAACGTTAAGCGTGCGGACCCTTCGGGTTCTAGAACTATATAGACATGACCGAGACACCTCTCCGGTTAATAACCAATAGCGGGACCTGGATGCCCATATTGGCTCCCACATATTCTACGAAGATCTTTATCGGTCAGACCGCATAACAACATACGTTGTTCCCTTTGTCATCGGTATGTTACTTGCCCGAGATTCGATCGTCGGTATCTCGATACCTAGTTCAATCTCGTTACTGGCAAGTCTCTTTACTCGTTCCGTAATACATCATCCCGCAACTAACTCATTAGTCACAATGCTTGCAAGGCTTATAGTGATGTGCATTACCGAGTGGGCCCAGAGATACCTCTCTGACGATCGGAGTGACAAATCCTAATCTCGAAATACGCCAACCCAACATGTACCTTTGGAGACACCTGTAGAGCACCTTTATAATCATCCAGTTACGTTGTGATGTTTGGTAGCACACAAAGTGTTCCTCCGGTAAACGGGAGTTGCATAATCTCATAGTCATAGGAACATGTATAAGTCATGAAGAAAGCAATAGCAACATACTAAATGATCGGGTTCTAAGCTAACGGAATGGGTCAAGTCAATCACGTCATTCTCCTAATGAGGTGATCCCGTTAATCAAATGACAACTCATGTCTATGGCTAGGAAACATAACCATCTTTGATTAACGAGCTAGTCAAGTAGAGGCATACTAGTGACACTCTGTTTGTCTATGTATTCACACATGTATAATGTTTCCGGTTAATACAATTCTAGCATGAATAATAAACATTTATCATGATATAAGGAAATAAATAATACTTTATTATTGCCTCTAGGGCATATTTCCTTCAGCAGCAACCACAGCACCTGGCCTGTGACTCTATGTTTGTATAACCTTCCTCCTTGGTTGTGCATGAAGCGAAAGATCATTATGATGCCAGTGCTCATCCAAGGCCCTAAGCAACCCGGCAACGACATTGATGTGTACCTAAGGCCATTAGTTGAAGAACTCTTATAGCTGTGGAATGGAACAGGTGTACGTGCGTGGGATGAGCACATGGGGGAAGAATTTGACCTAAAGGCCCTGCTGTTCGTGACCATCAATGATTGGCCTGCTCTCAGTAACCTTTCAGGACAGACAAACAAGGGATACCGCGCATGCACGCACTGTTTGGATGATACCGACAGTATATATTTGGACAATTGTAGGAAGAATGTGTACCTGGGGCATCATCGATTTCTTCCGAGCAGGCATCCCGTAAGAAAGAAAGGCAAGCATTTCAAAGGTGAGGCGGATCACCGGATGAAGCCTCGCCACCGTACTGGTGCTGATGTACATGATATGGTCAAGGATTTGAAGGTAGTCTTTGGAAAGGGTCCTGGCGGACAACCTGTTCCGAATGATGCTAACGGACGTGCACCCATGTGGAAGAAGAAATCTATATTTTGGGACCTGCCCTATTGGAAAGATCTAGAGGTCCGCTCTGCAGTCGACGTGACGCACATGACAAAGAATATTTGCGTGACCCTGCTTGGCTTCTTGGGCGTGTATGGGAAGACAAAAGATACACCTAAGGTACGGGAGGACCAGCAACGTATGCATGGAAAAGACGGCATACATCAGGGTCATGCCAGGTACACTCTTACCAAAGAAGAGAAGGAAATCTTCTTTGAATGCCTGCTACCGTCTGGCTTCTCATCGAATATAAAGGGAATAATAAACATGGCAGAGAAAAAGTTCCAGAACCTAAAGTCTCATGACTGCCACGTGATTATGACGCAACTGCTTCCGGTTGCATTGAGGGGGCTTCTACCGGATAACATTCGATTAGCCATTGTGAAGCTATGTGCATTCCTCAATGCAATCTCTCAGAAGGTAATCGATCCAGAAATCATACCAAGGTTATAGAATGATTTGGTGCAATGTCTTGTCAGTTTCGAGTTGGTGTTCCCACCATCCTTCTTCAACATCATGACGCACGTCCTAGTTCACCTATGCGAAGAGATTAACATTTTGGGTCCTGTATTTCTACACAATATGTTCCCCTTTGAGAGGTTCATGGGAGTCTTAAAGAAATATGTTCATAACCGTGCTAGGCCAGAAGGAAGCATCTCCAAGGGCCATGAAAATGAGGTCATTGAGTTTTGTATTGACTTTATTCCTGCCCTTAAGCCGATTGGTGTTCCTGAATCGCGGCATAAGGGCAGACTGGATGGAAAAGGCACGCTAGGAGGGAATCAAAAAATATGTATGGACGGACATTCTCTCACTGAAGCACACTACATAGTTATACAGAATTCCGCCTTTGTGGCTCCGTATATGGACGAACACAAGAATTTTCTACGCTCCAAACACCCGGAGCGGTCTGATGACTGGATTACACGTGAACAAACCAGGTGGCTCGCCGGCTGGTTGCAGACACATACCATGCATGACGCCTCTATTGAAGATGACATGTACTCGCTGTCCCAGTTACCATCTTCGAATATAATGACTTTCAAAGGGTACGAGATAAATGGTAATACATTTTACACGATCGCCCAAGATAAGAAGAGCACCAACCAAAACAGTGGTGTCCGCTTTGATGCAACAACCAAGACGGGAAAGGAAACATATTATGGTTACATAGAGGAGATATGGGAACTTGACTATGGACGTGGTTTGAAGGTCCCTTTGTTTCGGTGCAAATGGGTCAATATGACACGATATGGGGTAACGGAAGACCCGCAGTATGGAATGACAACAGTGGATCTCAACAATCTTGCGTATGCAGACGAACCATTCGTCCTAGCTAATGATGTGGCACAGGTTTTCTATGTGAAGGATATGTCTACCAAGCCGAGAAAAAGAAAAGATAAGGAAGCGAATGCATCATACGATGAGCCAAAGCGCCACATAGTTCTTTCTGGGAAGAGAAACATCGTGGGAGTGGATGACAAGACAGACATGTCAGAAGATTATGAAAAGTTTGATGAAATTGCTCCATTCACAGTGAATATTGACCCGAGCATCCAGTTAAATGATGAAGATTTTCCATGGCTACGGCGCAAAGGGACATACGCGAAGAAAAAGTTTCACACCCAAAGATCTGGGATGTGATCGGCTTCACTATCATCACTTTCTTCTGTGTTTCACACCCAGGAGGGAATCTCTGTAATAGTTAGGGTAGTTATGTGTTTTGGCATTTGAAACGCGAAGAAATTTTATGTGCAAACAAATTCTTTCATGCATTTACTGATTTTTTCAGCTAAATGACCCTGAAATTGAAAAGCATTTCAAATGAACTCAGAAAAGGTTGAAAGTTGGCATGATATCATAATTTCACCCACATAGCATGTGCAAAAAAGTAGAGAGGGTTACCGCAAAAACTGGATCCACTTCGTGTATAAAATGGACAATCTCTTTCGAAGTATCAGGGTTTCGGACGAAAACTCATCCGTTACAAAGGCATTTCATTTTTTAAATAACCTAAGCATTACCAAATTGAATATAATGATAAAACACACTAATATTAAACATAAGAAAAAAGAATCACTGAAAATCTATTTTCAAAGTTAAGTTGATCACAAACTAGTGATTCACACAAATTTCAAATAATTCAAAATGTAAACTATTCAAATTTGTAAACTACCGGCACTAATAGAAAGTTTGTAATTTTTTGTACCCAAAGCAAAAAATATTCACAAAGAAACTCTAAATACAGCAAAAAACAACTCAAAAATAAATAAATAAAGCAAAAAATAAGAAAATAAAAAAGCCCGCCTACTGCGCCACAGCGGCCTGCATACGACTAGAAACCTGACCTGTTGTTGGGCCAGGGCAGCATAGAACAGGTAGGCCCACAAGGCCTGCAATAGAGAGGAGCTCGAGACAGATGCCGCAGCGGGGCTTATAAGCAGGTGAGGGCGCCCTTCGGCTAGCGAGGTGGGACTAAACTTGCCCGCACCGCACCTGCGCCACCGCACCCCTTTAGTACCGGGTCGTGGCTCCAACCGGTACTAAAGGGGGGTCTTTAGTACCGGTTGGTGCCACCACCCGGTACTAAAGGTGTGCGCTTCCCGCCGCTTCGCCTGGCCAAAACAGATCTTTAGTACCGGTTGGTGGCTCCAACCGGTACTAAAGGTGCGTTCTATATAAAAAAACACTTCCAAAAATTCGGCAGTTCGTTCTCCCTCTGCTTCTTCTCCTCTCCCCCATCGTCGCCACCCCTCATCGCCGCCCCCGTCGCCGTCCCCGTCGCCGACCGTCACCGTCGCCGCCGCCCCCGTTGCCGTCCCCGTCGCCGTCCCCTCTGCCTCGCCGTCGCCGTCGCCCGCGCTGTGAGACCCTCTCCCCGGCCCCTCTCCTCCCTCCAATCGAAGCCACCGCGCCGCCGGCGTCGTAGGGTGCACACGTGCACGCGCACGCGCGCACACACACACAGGCACACAGAAACACACACACGATTCTATTTTTTCTGTTTTTTATACAAATGTTTTAGATGAATTAATTAATTAATTAGATTAATGTCAAATAGTATATAGAAATGTTAGAAATGTTAGAAATTTTAGAAATTTTAGTTTTATCTACATGAATTCGATTAATTTCAAATTGTTATAGAACTGTTAGAAATGTTATAGAAATGGTAGTTTTTAGTTTCTTATAATTTTAGTTATAGAAATGTTAGCAATTTTTCTGTTTTTTGGTTATAGAAATATTAGAAATGTTATAGTATGTTAGTTATATATATAGAAATGTTAGAAATTTTAGAATTAGTTTTAGCTAGATGAATTAGATTAATGTCAAATTGTTAGACGATGATCGATGTTTTTTCAGTTTCTTATAATTTTAGTTATCACAATCCAATCATTTAAAAAATGTTACTTTTTGCGGGCATATAGTATTTGTTCTCGACGATGCCCGGCCCGCATCCTCGCCGTCGACCCGTTCGCGACGACGTCCGGCTGACCGATGTCCGGGATTGGGCTCCGCCGGGCTGGCACTGGGAGGTGCTACCTGGAGGGGCGGGCCGCTTGGTGAGGAACCCGGCCTCGGGTCCCGTCGTCGACCCTGATCTCCTTTGGTGGCATTCGTGTGGGCCACATTCGGTGCAGAGGGAGCCGGCCCCGCCGGAGGTGGTGCGTCATCGTGTCAGGGAGGAGGACGAGCACGTCCATCGCTACATGGCTGCTATGGACGTCAGGTTCTCCAATACCTGGCAGGTTCTTTGGGCAGATGACCGGAGATATGATCCTGTGATGGTTCCTTGTCTTTGGGTGTCCACCGCCCGCGCCCCAGGAACCGCGAGTGGCCTAGATTCTTCTATAGTATTTGATCTTTATTAGCTACCTAGCCAGTGATGTATTCGAGATTATATATTATTCGAGACGATGTATTCGAGATTATATATTATTCGAGACGATGCATATTATGTACTATATGATTCAGTTTTTCCTTATTGATTGCATCCATGCATTGTAATTTGAATACTAAATTGTTTTATATTTCTTCGGTATTAGTTAAATAAAAGCTATGGCGGACAATACCGGCAGAGAGGGAGAAGAGGCCCTGTTCGAGATCATACGCAGCCCTAGCAGGGCAGATGATCTGAATGAAGCAAATGACGGCTCCCAATATCTGAACAATACCGGGGAGGGTGATGATAAGATATTCGATCTCGACGACCGAGCTGATGAAGTCATGAACTATGATTATGATTATGATGACGCAGACAATGATTATGATGACGAATACAATGTTGATCTTGAAATAACAAAGACTACCGGCGAGGTATATTTATATAAGCAGGCATCTAGTGATCATCACATGTTTTTTTATTTGAAGATATATTAACGAATCGATCTTTCTTCTTTCAGCCCTCCGGATCGAGCAAATCTGCTTCTACAGACAGCAGGACAAAGCGCGGCCCGGGCAAAAAGTTGAAGGAGGGTGTAAAGTACAACATCGATTCCATCAAAGCTAGTGGCGAACCCCTCACGCCTAAGAACATTGCGAACAAGTTCGTTCGTCAGTGCGGAGTTCTTGTGAAGGACCAACTCCCGATCTCCATTCAAGAATGGAAAGAGCCAAAAACTAAACGCCCAGATGTTACTTGGGTCGACGACAGAGCAAAACAAAAGCTTTGGGAATCTCTGATGGAACATTTCACCCTACCAGATTATTTCACTGATGCAGATGTGCAGAAAGTCAAGGACGCTGCTCTTAAGAAGATGGCAATTGCATTCAACACCCACAAGAAAACTGTATGGGCCAACTACCTCGCTGCAGAAAGGAAGACTCCAGAATTCAAGGGAACACTGGAGAAGCAAAGAGAACACTGGCCCGCTTTCGTGAAATTCAAGGAATCAGAATTATCTAAGGAACGGTCGAGAAAAAACAAGGCCAATGCCGCAAAAAAGACGCAGTTCCATAGGCTGGGTCCAGGTGGCTACGCGGTGGCAATGCCTAAGTGGGATAAGTCTGAGCAAGAGATGGAGGATGCAGGGGTCACTCCGGTTACTAGGAGCTGGCCCCCCAGGTGCAGAACTTGGTTCTATGCGCATGGGGGGCGTTGGACCCGAAGACAGGCCTGGTTTCGAAGAAGGCAAGTCTAAAAGGAGCAGAACAAAAGTTACTTGACGCAATAGAAGATGCTCGAAAGGGGGTGTTCACGCCCAACAGAGAGAACGACGAGCTTACGCGCGCCCTGGGAAATCCTGAACACCCGGGAAGAACACGAGGCAAGGGCGTTATTCCCTGGTATGAGGGCTTTTCGGAATGGAACGACGACTACAGGACCCGTGCAAGAAAGAAGATGGAGGAGGAGAAGAAGAGGAAGCTGGAGGAGGAGCAGAGGAAGCAGGACGCGGAACGCCTTCAAGGCCTAGAAGCAAGGCACGCGGACTTGGCACTCAAATTCCAGCAGCAGCAGCAGATCGACTCACTTAGCCAGGAAAGGGGGTCTCAGCAGCGGCAGCAGCAAGCGGATGATCATCCAGCATTGGATAGCACCGTCCCATCCATGCCGAGAAGCAGCGTTGGTTCCGCCCCGGGCGACGCACTGCTGGATACATACCCTGTGGATGACATCATAGAGAACACTAACTGTGAGCTACACTTCAAAATGAAGAACATATCCATGAAGGTGGCGGACGCCGTTGCTTTTACAATTACCCCCGAAGCAACCTTCCATTGCGCCCCGATTCCAGAGGGCTATGCTCGTGTCTTGGTTGATGAGGTGGTGGACCCATATTCGGGGCTAGATCTTGACATTCCTGGAGGTGACGACGAGCACACACTGGGAGAGGCCATACATCGTATCATCCTATGGAGAAAGGATTGCATCATCTTTCGAAGTCCACCGACACCGCGTCTGCCGACTCCTCCTCGAAGTCCGCCACCGTGTCAGCAGACTCCCGCTCCTCCAAGTCCACGAACGCGTGAGCAGACTCCTGCTTCAAGTCCGGCACAGCGTCAGGCCACTCCTCCTGTTTCAAGTCTGACACCGTGTCAGGCCACACCTCCTGCTTCAAGTCCGGCACAGCGTCAGGCCACACCTCCTGCTTCAAGTCCGACACCGTGTCAGGCCACACCTCCTGCTTCAAGTCCGGCACAGCGTCAGGCCACTCCTCCTGCTCCAACTAAGCCACGTCAGCCGTCTCCGCCGCCTAAGCAATCGCAGAAGAGACACGCCGCAGCTATGGTGCGTAGCGGTACGAGTCGAGGTAGTACAGAAAGTACAGGCGGAGACAAGCGATATAAATATGGTCCAAGCAGCCTCGCTCCTCTTCCTCAGAGTCCTTACAACATGACCGAGGAGCAAAACGATGCAATAGTGCGGGCCGAAGTGGACACTCATTTTCGACCGAAACCGGCAACGCCGCCGAGGGAGAAAGTGCCTGAGGAAAAGATTGACCACTTCATTTGTATGGCTAGACCACCAGCTCCCAAGCCTGTTGACTCAGACTATGAGCGCCAAATCAGGAAGGCACATCGAGCACGACTACAGAAAGAAGCGAGCTCGAGCTCGAGCCAACAAGCAGCTGTCAAAAAATGCGGGAAAACCGTTCCCCAGCTGGGAGAACAGGCGGCGCAATCGACCCCCCCCGCGTGTTGTGCCAACAACACATGAGAGTACACGTGCCCAATATTATTGTGGGCAAACCATTTACGTTCCCGAGCTGGGCGATGTGGTAATAACCGAGGAGCATATAATGCAGGCTGAAATGCTCAAGATCACTGTTGGACAACTCCTCGAGATCGAGCCCATGTCTCCGCTTAGAGAGGAGGAAATAAAACGGAAATATGTCCGGGGCCAACCTTTGGTCGAGCCCGAGGAGGTCAAGAACCTCCCAACGAGAATGTATGAATTGCATGATTGGTACATGAAAATTACCAAGATTTCCAATCGAGAGTCCCTCATGGTGCAAGTCGAGGAAGATCATTACTTCAATAAGAAAGCTCTGTCCATTGAGTATTCAGAACTATTTCAGTTATTCAATCAAGATGCACTCGACAAATCTATCGTCAGTTGCTATTGTCTGTAAGTGATTTCTTTCTGTAATTTAAGTCTCAAGCTAGCTCTAGTGCTCATTGATTGATCATTAATTACCTGTAATTATATATCCTCACTATATATTCTTTTCTGTGGTATTATGCAGGATGAAGATGTATGAAATGAAAAAAGCTGGACGCTATGGCATTGGGTTCATTGACCCAAATACCGTTAATGAATACACATGGAAATTGGAATGGTGTAGACAAGATGTAGAGAAATGCATGCTAGAGTTCTTGAAGCGCCTCAATAGCAATGAAGATATACTACTTCCTTACAACTTCGAGTGAGTCACACTGTCTTGTACTACAAATTCTGTTTTTGCTTACTAGCTAGATGTTAATAAGTGTATAGGGTTTAGGGTTATAGTTGATTAGTGTTATGCACATGCCCGCTTAATTTATACATGCAAACGTATGCGCATGCAGCTTCCACTGGATCTTGTTAGACATTAAAGTTGACGAAGGAAAAGTTGAAGTACTGGACTCACTACTTAAAAAAGATAGTGACTACAGCATCGTGAAGGGGATAGTCAACAGGTAATTTCAATCATTATTAACTATATCTCGGCCTATTTAGTTCGTCATTTCCTGATATGAACTATTTTTAATAACCCCTTTATTAATTTTCTTTGCCGGCGGGCAGGGCTTGGGCAAAGTACATCAAGGTGACTCCAGGAAAATGGCGACAAAAGCTATGTTGGTATCGACCCAAGGTAAGTAATTAAGTAGTACTAGCTAGCTAGCTACCATCTCTTTAATTCTTGTTTCAATACCATTAATTAATTAACATGCTTGATTAATTATTATCTGATTAAATTCTATTCTCGTAAAGGCCCTGAAGCAGGCGCCGGGGACTGAAGTGTGTGCATACTACGTTTGCGAGAACATTCGCATGATGGCGTCCGAAAGGAGCAGATCTGATAGACAGGACTGGGTACGTTTGCCAGAACACTATTCACAAATCTTACATGATTGTCGATATCTAGTCACACAACTAATACACATGCATATTGATCTCCTTCTTAACAGTTCAAAGAGGTGCGGGACCAGCTCCTACCAGAGGAGCGCATACGAGCACTTCAAGAGGAAATAGCGGGATTTTTGCTCGACCAGGTCATAGATCCCAAAGGAGAATACTATTACCCGCTACCGCCCCCATGAACCACTTGTCATCGTGCTCCGAAGGCACCAAGGCAACATGTAGGAGAAATTGTATATATATACATGTGTATGTGTGAATAATTAATGGTGGTTGTGAGACATTCGATTATATATATATATGATCGGTTCTACGAGAAAATCTATTTATATATATGCATAACGTGTACAATATGTAGTATCGTAAAATACCAGCAAACAAAAAAGAATTAAATGGAAAACACAAAATTAATGGAAAAATAAAAATTAAGACCAAACCCCCCCCAAACATTTAGTACCGGTTGGTGCTACAAACCGGTACTAATGGTCTACCAGCACCCGGGCCTGGCTCGTGCCACGTGGTGGCACTTTAGCGCCGGTTCGTGCCGAACCGGTAGTAAAGGGGGAGGGGCCTTTACTCTCCACTCTTTAGTGCCGGTTGCAGAACCGGCACTAAAGGCCCTTACGAACCGGCGCTAAAGCCCGTCTGCACTAGTGGGGGGTCATCTCATGTTTAACGGGTATCGATAGGTTTGTTCGGATATTATTTCATCTCTAGAGCTCACAAACATCCGGGTGAAATAGATAAAAAAAAGTATCTTTTGCAAACAAAAGCGTTCAACTGTTCAACCTGCATCCAAAACTTGTGAAGAAATAACTCTTATTGTGCTTTGCAAGAAATGATCTTCAAGAATTAGTTTTTGAGTATCCATTGTTATACATGTTGGCTACAGATGACATGGCACTTTCTTATAGTCAACAGTTGGCTATACTATTTAAGTATTAACCAGGCCCTTATACACCTAGACGGAGGGATTAAATCAGGATGACTTGGAAGGGGGCAGAGGATATGTAAGAAATGGTTCATCATAAGTCTTTCACCAGTACTGTAATAAAAATTCATACATGGAAGATTCTAGACTAAACCAAAAATGGATACACTTTTATTCATGCGCGATACTCCAATAGAGCAAGATCATGCATGGAAGTCTCCACATGCTTAGACAGCGGATTACATTGAGCGGAGACTAATGATCAACATTTAACTTGATAATGCAGATGTCCAGGTGAACCTCCTTGGAGTCCCCGTGCACATTGTTGGGGGTCAAATAATACCATGCGTCTTCCATGTCCACATCGGCGGGAAGGTCCCAGCTCGGCAGAGTCCAAGTCAGCTTGACATAGCCAGTGTCGCCGCCCACGTACCTCCGAGGGGTAGTAATAGTGAGCACGCACCCGTACATCGGCCTTGTGTCAGTGTCAGCGTCAGCGCCCCTGACGCACACTACAGAGACGGGGCGGCGGCCTGCGCGGGCCTCGCCGGTGCCCACGATCAAGAGGAAGACGCTGCCGTCCTCCTCCGAGACTAGCAGGCGGTGGTGATCCTCCAGCGACTCCGGCACAGTGAACGGGTAGCATGTCTCGTACTTGATGTTCTTCGCCAAGGGCCAGTAGTGATCGTCGCACGCCTGCGTCAGGTGATGCATGATGTCTGCAGGCGAGCCCCAAAACGGCATTGGGCACTCATAGCAGTAGACGAAGGGCTCCTTGGAGGCATCGACCAGGCCGTCCATGAAATGGGAGTGGCTGTAGGGGACGTTCCGCCAGTTGAATATATGAGCAAGTTACTACGAGATTCCGTAGACACATACGGTGCAACGGGAGCAGCACCGTTGGCGTCGAGGTTGTCGCCCATGTCCAAACACCACATAGACATCGTCTTTCAGCACGGTTCGTAGTCGTTCCACGCTTGGGCATTGAAGTTTGTAACTATTTTAGATTAGAATATACTACTCCTCCGGTGCTAGTAGTAGAGCAGAGTCCTACTCTACTACTCTACTCAAGCAAGTTAGGGCATAGCACTGTAGGGAGTACCAGTACTGTGATCACTCAAGCAAGTTTTTTGGCATCGACATGACCCTACGCTGCTGGTATGTGTCTCGTAAGTCAAGCGGCGTGCTGCAGTCATCATCACATGTCCACTTCCCGCAGCACATATTCGCTTCTCCATCTTTGTCCGCACATAATCTCGTCCAATCTTCCATCCCCGCTAAGGCGCCTCCCCCCTCGTCCGAAACCCAAGCACTAACAATGGCAGAACCGAGCAGCGTCCGCCGAAAGAGTGGCTGGAATTCGCTCCCCACAGAGGTAATCAAGCTCATTGTTTCGCGTGTGGACAATCTCAGTACCATGCCGCTCGCCGTGTGCTCGTCGGGGCTGTACAGTTTACTCAAAGCCATCAGGCCGGAGCTTTTTAAGCCAGCTCCTTGCTTGCTGATGCCGCCTGATCTTCAGAAACGATGTGTCACGCAGCATAATGATCGTAGGGTGGCGAGCATCAACCCCCTTGACTGCGATCCGATCCCCGTCCGCCTCAACTACATTAACGGTGTGTACTAGGTCAGCATGAACACGTCTTGGATGGTGCTCGTCGACTGTCGCGGCAGCTGGATGCTCGTGGAGGTCTACACCCGGCGATTGATCCCCCTTCCTTCGACTAACACTGCACTGCTTTGGCACCGCGGCCCAAAATACTCGGAATCTTACAGTAGCCAACATGATACCAAGTTTGATTTGCTCAAGGTTGTAATCTGCCAAGTGCCCACAAGATCTGCGAATTATAAAGACTTCAGGCTAATTGCGTTCTTCAACCGCGGTCTCGCCTATCTGATATGTCACTGCGGTAAGTGGATAAATCTGCACGTCCATCGCATGATCATACATCCTCCATGGTTCTCTGATGCCATTGAACACAAGGGCTTCATTTACGCTGTCGACTCCTTCTATGGCTGGACGTATTGCTGGCCTACTCCAGTCATCGCTACAAACGGCTGTTATAGCAGTATGTTACTTTCCTATGATATCATGATGGCTTGCTTATATTACAGTCAACATTTGCTGAAAAAATATTCATGCTCATAACACGCTGTTCTTAAGATTGACTAAATCAAGAGCCCTTTTTTATTTGACTCCAACTTGATATGATGTTGTAGGCTGCCTGGTGTCCCTACCCTTCCTAATCCCAGAACCTTTCAAAGAAAAGCGGCATGGCAGTTGCAGGTGGTTCCTGGCTCGATTAGACGACGTCGAAAGATTGATGATCGTTCGCACGTACCGGACGTGTTGTTTCGCGGAATACAATCACAGTCACTGCAAGGTCTTTGAGCAGGATCCCAGCTTCTCTGGGCCTTCAGGAATTTTTGACTGGAGGCTGGTAAGTAGCCTTGGTACACGCTCTCTATTTGTCGGACTGAATTATCCAATTAACCAGGAGATAACCGACGACAAGGATCATGAAGGCAGCGCGGTTTCGTTCATTAGGCAAAACTGTGTGTACACAACGTACCATGCGTCTCTGCATGCACCATACCCTGATATGTGCCGCCACGCTCTGCAGCCCAAAGTAGGAGAGAGGGTCGCAAGTATCAGACTTCGACCTGCTGGCTGGAGTTTCCTCCGTCAGGCACCCATCTGGTTCAAGCCGTCAGCCAATCTCCACAGCTTAATAAATAGTAACATCTAACTGAGCCAATTAGTTAGATGCGTACACTTGGTGTAGTAGGATATTTATTTAGTTTGATGCATACACTTGTTCTTTTTTGGTAGCCCTTTTGTAATGATGACTAATGTTTGGTTTGGAAGAGAGAGCTGCGCTTGCACTCTTCTGGCCTGCTTACTGCTTTTGTTGCACCCCTAGCCCTGGTTGCTGCTGCTGCTGTTTTCAATGTACAATCAGTAGTATATTTCGTCTGTTAGTTGAATAAATGTGTTGTTAGAACGACAAACACAATGTTTTGGAAGTCGTTGCACGGTTCGATCCTTTAGTGCCCCGTACCGTACGTAGCGCATACTATTTTTCGTACGGAACACATTTTCCACTTGTTGATAACATGCAGCCCACTGATGAAGGCCCAATTGAGAAGCCCATAATTAACTGGAAGGGAGGCTCTCACATGAATCCGGCCCAGGTACATGCTCATGGTCCCCTAAACATCAATAAGTAAATAAATAAATAAATAAATAAAGCTAAATGCTCATGCACCAGTTCTTTGGGAAAATAGGTAGCCCAGTATTTCTTTTTGAAGAATACCCAAGCTAGGCCTATTTGTTTTCTCCGAATTACTGGGCTGCAAATCTTTTAAGACGAGGAGGGATGCATTCCGGTCTGGCTTAAGAGTATGGTCAATGTCTGTTAAAAGTAATATCAAAAGGGGTTGAAAATTCCAAAAAAATAATAGCAAATGGGATATAAGTTTCTTTTTTTGTTTTTGTTCTTCACTGATATCTTATGCGTACTTCATTGGATTTAACATGACATAGTACTAATTTATTTTTAAATTTGTTTTAGTATGGCTATTAATTTTTGGATTGAGAATATTTCGTTCCCCAGCAAAAATTTGCGAATTTTAAAAATTTCCCACATATTTAGTTAATTTTTTGACCCTGGTACTGACCACAAAATGGCCAGCTATTCTAAAAATGGAAAACGGGCTGCAATAAATTCCATATGAATTAGAAAATGAGTAAAAAATATAAAAATAATAGCAAATGGGTTGTACACGCCATAGATTTCGAGGCTGACTTGTTTACGCAAGGCTTTGTCAGTGAACACACGATTCTAGCAGCAGTGCCTGTTGGATGTCCATCCAACGGCCGACGTGCTTCTTCAATCTCTGATCTTCCTGCTCCAGCCGCCTGAACTAGCGCCGGCGGGACTGCCTGCTCCCTCCTCTTGTGGCCCGCTGTGATGTCGCGCAGGCTTCCCCGGCCCACCCTACTCCCTCCGCTGGCCTGGCCGCACGCAATCAACTGCCTCCTTATTACGCGAAAAAAATGATTCCTCCCACTGACATCTGGGGCGCACCGGTTGGGAGGCTGACCTGTGGGCCTACTAAGCTGACGCGTACGCAGGCCTTGTCAACTTGGTCAACAAACGATTCTAGCAGCAGTAAGCGTTGGATTTGAATCGAATGGTCCTGCTGCTTCTTAAATCGCTGCTCTTCTTGCACCAGCCGCCCAAACCAGCGCCGGGGAGACCGCCTGCTCCTGCCTCTAGTGGCCGGTTGTGCTGCCGTTGAGGCCTCATCGCCCCCTACTACTCCCACCGCTAGCCAGGCCCTGCAGCGACGGCAGCCTCACACCGCAGCCGAACCAGTGAACCCTCGTACTCCTCTCCGCGTGGGCATCCACTGCCGCGTCTTCCCCGGCTCCGCGTCGTCCCCTTCCTAGGCCTCGCCGTCGTCCACCGCCTTGGTGCACTCGGCGCGGCGTGGTCAACGTGGTCAACGACATTCCATCGGAAGAGTACTGTACGTCGAGAGGCTGACAGCTAGGTCCACGGCCACAGCCCAGTTTTTTTGTGATTTGCCAAGTAAGTCGCTTTGTCAGGCCTGTTGGGCTGCAAATCTTTCAAGACGAGGAGAGCTTTCATTCGGCTGGCCGAGAAAATGGCCCATCAGTAATGAGAAATGGGTTGTACATTTTTAAAACACATCAAACCGGCAATTAGTTTCAAATATCTTTTTTTTCATTTCAAGATTTTACATTACACTAATTTTTATGCGTGGAGAATTTGTTGGATTTTATATTGATATACATTAATTTTTAAAATCAGTTTGAATGTGAGTCGAAATTTCGGGATTAAAAACAGTTCGGACCGCACCGAAATATGCAAAATTTTGTATAATTTTTTAACCGTGGCCACAATATGGGCTGTAATGCTAACAAAAAGAATATGGACTCCAAAAAAACCTTAATAATTAGCAAATGGGCTGTAAATTATTAGAAATAATGGCAGATGGGTTGTATGCTGTTTTCCACAGATTTGAGGCTTTCCTAAAAAAAGGATGACGCACAAGCACTGACTGTTGGATGTCCATCCAACGGCCGTCGTGCTTCTTCAATCTCTGCTCTTCCTGCTCCAGCCGCTCAAACAAGCGCCGGCGGGACTGCCTGCTCCCTCCTCCCCGCGGCTGGCTCTGCTCCCGCGCAGGCCTCACCGCCGCACCGTACTCCCATCACTAGCCTAGCCATCCCTCTACTCACCTACACCTGCTGTTATTCTCCGGCAATGGCAGACGAACCAGTAAACCCTCGTACAGTCGTACTCCCCTCCGCGTGGGAAACAACTGCCGAGTCTTCCCTGCCTCCGTGTCGTTCCCTTCCTAGGCCTCGCTGCCTTCCTGGTGCTCTCGGCGCGGCCTGGTCAACGTGGTCAATGACCGACATGCATCTGAAGTGGACTGTACGTGGAGAGGCCGACAGCTGGGTCCACGGCCGCACGCAAGGAAATCCCTCCTTATTACGCGCAAAATAATGATTCCTCCACCTGACATCAGGGACCCACCGAAAGGGCCTCATTATTTCTCGGAAAAAACGTTACCGCCGCTGACAGCTCGGACCCACCAGCTATATCTTCGCACGCAAGGAAGTGCCTCCTTATTACGCACAAAAAAATGAATACTCCCCCTGTTAGCTGGGACCCAGTATAGTGGCAGGCTGACTTGTGGGCCTACTAAGTTGACGGGGACGGAAGGCTTTGTCAACTTAGTCAATATGCACGATTCTAGCTCCAGTGATCGTACGATGTCCATCCAACGGCCGTAGTGCTTCTTCAACCTCTGGTCTTCTTGCTCCAGCCGCCCAAACCAGCGCCGGTCGTGCCCCGTGCTCCTGCCTCCCGTGGCCGGCTGCGATGCGGCGGAGGCCTCACAGCCCCCTACTACTCCCACCGCTGGCCAGGCCATCCCTCTACTCACCCACACCCCCTGTTATTCTGCAGCGAAGGCAGCCTCACACCGCAGCGAACCAGTGAACCCTCGTACTCCTCTACGCGTGGGCATCCACTGTCGCATCTTCCCCGGCTCCGCGTCGTCCCCTTCCTAGGCCTCGCCGTCGTCCACCGCCCTAGTGCTCTCGGCGCGGCGTGGTCAACGTGGTCAAGGAAGGGCTTCCATCGGACGTGGACTGTACGTGGAGAGGCTGACAGCTGGGTCCACGGCCGCAGCAAGGAAGTGCCTCCTTATTACGTGCAAAATAATTATTCCTCCACCTGACAGCGGGGACCCACCGGACGGGCCACCATATTTTGCAAAAAAAACGTTTGCCCCTGACTGCTGGGACCCACCAGCTACATCTTCGCACACAAGGAAGTGCGTCCGGGCAAAAAAAAACGATTCGCCCCCTGACTGCTGGGACCCACCAGCTACATCTTCGCAGGCAAGGAAGTGCCTGACAGTCGGGACCCACCTGGTCGAAGCGTACGTAGCGTTGTCATTCTGGTCGCGAACGTGTACGTACATATATACTGGTGGATGTAGAGGCGCGCACGTGTCGTAGTAGAGGCGCGTACGTGTCGTAGTAGAGGCGTGCACGTAACATGTACACGTACGTACAGCGGCCAGGGTGCAAGAAAGAAAATACGGCCACGTATGTGTACATACGGGCGGGGTCTCGAACGCCTACTCGCGCATACGTACGCCAGGGCTCGTGTACATGGCTGGGTCGGAACGGAGAAACAGCGTCGTCGTCGTGTTCATGGGGAGGCAACGGAATGCGTCGTGTTCATGGGGAGGCAACGGAATGCGTCGTGTTCATCGGGAGGCAACGGAACGCGCAGGAGCCAACCGGCTGGGTCGGAACGGAATGCGTGGTCGTGTTCATCGGGAGGGCTTGGACGCAACAGGCGATGGAAACGAGGCCTGGCGTACCACACAACGGAGGAAACAGACCTCCTACGATCGGAACGGGGTCCTGTTGATCGGGAGGGGTGTGGCGTACCGCAAAATGGAGGAAACGGACCTCCAACAGTCGAAACGGGGGTCCTGTTGATCGGGAGGGGTGTGGCGTACCGCAAAACGGACGAAACGGACCTCCTACGGTCGAAGCGGGGGTCCTGTTGATCGGGAGGGGTGTGGCGTACCGCAAAACGGACAAAACGGACCTCCTACGGTCGAAACGGGGGTCCTGTTCATCGGGAGGGGTGTGGCATACCGCAAAACGGGACTCCACGGGATACTGTTCATCTCCACCGTCGACCTCCTCCAGCCTCCACGGGCTACCATCGACCTCCTCCAGCCTCCACGGGCTCCTGTTCATCCAGCCTCCACCGCGCGCTACTCCACCGGCTACTGTTCAACCACCCCTCCACGGGCACCCCTCCATCGTCTACTGTTCATCCAGCCCTCCACACCACGGGGTCCTGTTCAACCACCCCTCCACGGGCAGCCCTCCACACCACGGGGTCCTGTTCAACCACCCCTCCACGGGCACCCCTCCACCGTCTACTATTCATCCAGCCCTCCACACCATGGGGTCCTGTTCAACCAGACCTCCACGGGCACCCCACCACCGTCTACTGTTCATCCAGCCCTCCACACCACGGGGTCCTGTTCATCCAGAGGCAACGCCACCGCTCACTGTTCATCCAACCCCCCCCCCTCCCGCAACGCTCACTGTTCATCCAATCGATTGGCTTTAGTTAGCAGCAGTAGCGAAGGAATCGCTCGATCGGGTTCAGTTAACAGCCATCGATCGATCGCTCGGGTTCAGTAACGCGTAGCCTGCAGTGCAATCGCTCGGGTTTAGTTAGAGCCCAACGCTTCGCTCGAGTTCAGTTAGAGCCAACGCCTCGCACAAATGCGCGTACGTGTACGAGAGAAACGCGCATCGCTAGGCCCCTGAACTCCCACCGTAACCGGGAACTCCCCGAAATTTTCCTCGCCCTCGCTTCTACCACGGTTTTTTCCGTCATGGACGGCCCAAAGAATGTCATGCAGCTGCGTCTCCGGCACGCCCAGGATGAAAAGCCCATTTTCTGTCATGATTTTTTGTCATAGAAGTAGGAGCCCACCACATCTATGATGATACCGGGTTTTGTCACAATTATCGTCATAGAAGTGTCATATGTATGATAGAAAAAAATTGTTCGGCCCAAAATGTCACGGATGTCTTTTTTTACTAGTGATGACCACAGTACATCGGTAGATGCACATGGTGCTGGTGCGTCCACTGTCCCGTGCAACTCATTAGCTGTTGTTAATCCAAGGCCCTGTTTGGTTAAAAACACCCTAGTCCCTACCTGCTTGGTTCCAGGGACTAAACATGGACTAGACATTATTAAATGACATGCTAAAAGACAATGTTACCCCTAGTAATCAACTAATAGAGACAAGGTGCGATGCGTGGCAGGGGCAACTGTTGGAAAAAGTCCCAAAAAGACTCCCTCGGGGTCTTCTTTCTTTAGTCCCAAATGCCCACTTTTAGTCCCTAAAAGTCCCTCCTGTTTGGTTTAGATGGGACTGACACAGAGTTTTTTTAATCTCTACACCAAAATGTCCCTGTAAACAAACACCCTCTAATAATGCCGCTGGAAAATTGATGCAATGCCACGGTTAAAAGCAAATTACATGTTTAACGAATTTTATTGTTAATATAATCTCTATGTTAATATTAATCAATGCCACCGTTTGAGAAATGCTACTGTCTTGCTTTCTTTCCCATTTAGATAAGGTAGATGCTTCTTTTTGTTGGCTTCTGTGTCATCCACCGTTATTGACCACTAATTGTTTCCTTTGCACCTCTGTGTAAACAGGGTTATCTACTTCACCTCGTTGCCATTGTGACCTTTTGTTGCACTGCACAAAACACTTTTGTTTTAAGAGTGTTTTGTGCAGTTCAACCAAAACGTCACACCGACAATGTTGCTTGATTACTTGATCTTAGTGGAACTGCAGAAGAGGAGATCTTACTTCCTATCCGTTAAGGCGAATGTGGTTCAGATCTTCTTCTTGTGAGTTGTTTGAATTCCGCATCATGAGAGGTCAGTACTAGCCTTCTTTCACATGATTCTGCAGTGTGCTTTCATATGTTGTGCTACTTGTACGATAATGTTGCTTGATTTTAGTGAACTGCACAAATGGAGACAAGACTTCCAATCTGTATGTGCACCGTAATATCCCATTGAGGTAAGATAAGGATATTTCACAACTGCTGGCCTGTATTTTGCCACTTTCATCAGAAAATTAAGTTTAGTACTATACTTGTGCTCCCTAATTGACATGCCAAATCTTACATTGAAGGCGAAGCTTGTCTGTTATTGAACCAAGTGATGAAGGGGAAGAACAAGCGGAAGAAAAACAAAAATCAACTCCCCGTGCTGTAATGAAGCACTGGAACTGTGATGACACAAGTAATGATATAGTTTTGCATCTTAATTTATTGCTATGGCTAGAACGAGCAATTGTTTTGCCACTGATTTGATGCCATTCTTAATGTAATATGTAATTATCTCTACTTGTGCAAACAGGGATCTTCTTTGAAGGTACCATATATTTTAGTGGAACTGCACAAGAAGATGTTGGAAACATTAAACTAATCGAGGAGTATATAGTAAGCATGGCCACCACCGTAGATAGCAACAGATGGTTCCGGAGAAGTGCTTCATCTGTATGCTCTACACAATAAGCCTCCTGACAAAAGTTGGTACTCGCCCACTGATTTCATCCATATGATTGAGCTTTGCCATCTCTATTGGTGTTGTGCTACTGTTTAGATACTGTCATGAAAAAGTGGTATTGTCCTTGAGAAGTGCTTCATCTATGCTGTTTTAAATATTTCCTTTCCTTTTTTTGAGCAAACAGGGATGCTAGCATTTAGTAGTCCTCTTGTCTTTGCACAACAGGATCATCTTCCTCTGAAGAAGAATATGGAGTACGTGAAGTGACTAGTTCCGATTATGCCAGGATGAAGAAGCCCTGTCTATCTTCTCATCAGAAGTAGCAGTTGAAGGATGGTTACATTACTCCCCACAAGACCAAACTAACTTCAGCTTAGAAGGGCTGACAAATCTCCATTTTTTTGCTGTGATGCGTGAGTACAATGTTGTTCTAGGATTCTTTCTGGTGAGTTCCATTTTTCTAAAAGTGTGCTCTACATGGACCATGTATGTGCCTGTTGAAACTGTCAATTCATAGTACAGTTTGCTTTATACTAATCACTTTTTTGTATTTGTGCAAACAGGGGTGCTCAGCTTGATTTCAATGGGAACTGCACAAAATGTTCATGAATACATCGAATCATTCATTTCCACCACAAGAAAGGAGGTGCCAATAAGTTCAAGGTGTTGCAACATATAAGGGCGAAATCATACAAGCTACGCACGAATTTGGTTGATTTTGGTGGAACTGCACAAAAAGAACAGCTGGTTTATTTAGCACGAGGTGCCATGTCAATGTCCGAACTGGTGGCAAACCCTGCCCATTCCACAATCGTAGGCATTTGATATTTTGGAATGGGACAACCTTGTCAAATTTTGCTCATTGATTTTAGCAAGACATGCGTTTGATATTTTCGAATGGGACGCCCTTTGCTGTCAGCAGCGTCGATCAATTTTTTCTTTATTCTTTAGTTGTGAAGTAAATATTGCCTCTGACATGTGAGTCGCTGAGATGCATAATCATCGATTGTTTCGAATGTTCTCTATCAATTGTCAGGCCTGTGTGTTTGATTGCAATGTACAGAAACGCTAAAAAGCTGCTCAAACTCTTTGTACTCCTTCTGTTCCTTTTTACTTCGCACATTGTGAAAGTGCATACTTTTTTGTATAAGATTGGTCAAAGTAGAGATACTTTGACTGCAGACAAAACTTGTATGCAGGCTAGAAAGGACCGGAGGGAGTACATGTGAAACTGCTGCAAATGAGGTGATCACCCTGGGAATAATGCTAGTACGTATTGTTTTGCATGTTCATCCAATGCCAGTGATACAGGAATTCGAACTAATCAAAATAAATTCATTCATACACGGTCGGATTTCATATAAACATGCCAGATTTCATTACATTTCATACATTCTTCAACTAAAAAGGGGTGCGTTGGAGGTATAATTAATTAACCGAAGCTACCCACCTGTGTCCCGCTGAGCCGAACAGAAGCTTCAGTGACTTAACTGCAGGTGCAGTTGCGTAACTGACATGTGGCCTGTTGGGCCCACGTGTCAGTGAGCCAACTGCAATAGCAGTTAAGTAGAAGCAACGTTCTTCTCCAGCGCAGCTCTCCGACTCCACGTCGCCGCCAAGAAGCTAACCGGCCGTCAATGGTCAACCCGCCTAGCTTGGTTTCAACCGGAGGGTAGCAGCGGTGGCCTTACTTGGACCCAAGCGGCGGCGACCTACCGTGTTCTACTCTTCCTCGTTTTCTGTGTGGCGCGGCCTCGTTGGCAGCGGGGCGGGGCCTTGGCGGAGCCGGTGATGTCCTCTGTCTCGTTGCCGGCGGGCGGCGCCTCAGCGGAGCGGTGGAAATCCTCCCCCACGTTGCCGGCAGGGTGGGGCCTCGGCTGAGCCGGCGATGTCCTCTGCCTCGTTGTTGGCGGGGCGGGGCCTCGGCGGAGCCGGCGGTGTCCTCTGCCTCGTTGTTGGCGCCGCGGGGCCTCGGCGGAGCAGGGCCTCGCCGACGCCAGCGGAGCGGGGACTCGTCAGAGCCGGCATTGTTCTCTGCCTCATCCTCGATCTTGCCAAACAGCGCCTCGCCCGCTTCATCGCCCTCTTTGCTAGCCTCTTTGTAGGGGGCCGCAGCCTCCGCCACCCGCATGCGGTACCGCCAGCGCTCGAGGCGGCCCTTGCGGGCGGAGCGGTACGAGTCGAGCAGCGCCTGCTGCTCCGCCCGCTCCGCGGCGATCTGCTCCACCGCCTGCAGGTGCTCCTGGAGGAGATGGTGGTTGTAGGCGGCGTTGGCCTGCGCCTCCCGGAACTGCTCCTCACACATCTGCCTCACCCTGTCCATATATTGGGCACGGGCCTCGCCGATGGTCATGGTGCAATGCACCGGCGAGGATGGCGCAGAGGAGGGGGTTGGCGCCGGATCATCGACTACAATATTCTCCATTGGGACGTTGTCGTCCTCCGGCTGCCTGCCGGCCAGCCGGTCGGCAGCAATGGCTGCCATCTCCTTGTGGTCCGTCGTCCGCCCGTCCCGAAGAGCGCTGGAGCGCGAGGAAGCCATGGTGGGCAGTAGTGGTGTGGACAGGAGAAAGGGAACGGATGCGGATGACTGCGGCTATGGCCGGCGCAGCAGTTTATATAGCAATGGTGGGCGGGTGGAGGGACGGACATGTGGCGCCGGAGTAGCCGCCTCGGCAACCGCGTATCATTAATGTGGGCGGCAGATGGACGGACGGACGGCACTTGTGTCGTTTGAACGCGGAACAATCGCCTGCACCGGGAAGCGGGGCAGGCGGCGCTGACTGTTTTGGGCGGAAAGCGCGCGCGGGTGAGGAGATGACTTTACTTGGAGAGGATGACAATGGGGACCCACCAGGTCCATAGCCTCACGTACGCAAGTGCCTCCTTATTATATATATATATAACTATAATTTATTTTGCTTCCTCCTGGTTTCCTGACATCACGGTCCCACACCATTGTCAACCTATGTAGTAGTCAATAAATGAGAGAATTGCACAAGAAGCGGCCGACAGCTGGGACCAAGGAGCTCGAGCAGTATTTGGTTTTTGAGGTGTGACCACTGCAGAGTTTTTCGATGTTTAGCTCAGATATTAATTTTTCTCCTCTGAACAACAACGAAAACATCGCTGCAGGTATTAACTGGGCGGGCTGTGGCCCGTCTAGCCTAGGCCAGATATCCAGCCCAGATATTAATTTTTTTCAAGCTGAAAATGGCTAGCCCAGCTATACTTTTTTTTAGGAATACCCAAGCAAGGTCAAGTTGTTATTCTCCGCCCCGCTCGGCTGCAAATCTTTCCTAGGAGGGATGCATTAGGCTTAACAAGAAAATGGGCTTTAAGAAATAATAAATGGGATGTAATTATAAAAACTGGGCAGTAACTATAAAAAATGCACCAAACACGTGATTACTTTATAAAATATTATTTTTGGATATTGAAAATTTTAATTTCATTAATTGTTGCGAGCACAATGTTTTGTTGGATTTTTACGTAATATAAATTTATATTGAAATTGTATTTAATCTGACTAGAAATTTCGGGATAAAAATATTTCGGATCCCATCAAAATGTGGGAAATTTTATTGCATTATGTTTTGAACGGTTGGTTGAAATGGGTTGTACTTTTAACAAACTGTAAATGGGCTGTAGTAAATTCCATTAGAATTCAAAAATGGGCTACACATTCTTACAAATCTCAAATGGGCTATAAGTTCTGTGCCACACACTTCTGGCCTTACTAATTTGACGCGTCCCCTAAAAAAACAGAGTTGACGCGTATGCAAGGCTTTGTCAACTTATAGTCAACACACGGTTCTAGCAGCAGTGGCCGTTGGATGTCCATCCAACGGATGCTGTGCTTCTTCTTCAATCTCGGATATTCTAGCTTCACCCGCCCAAAAAATGATTCCTCCCCATGACATCTAGGGTGCACCGTTTCGGAAGCTGACCTGTGGGCCTACTAAGTTGACGTACCAAGGGCTTTGTCAACTTACTCAATATAAACGATTCTAGCTGCAGTGACCGTACTATGTCCATCCAACGGCCGTCGTGCTTCTTCAACCTCTGGTCTTCTTGCTCCAGCCGCCCAAAGTAGCGTTGGTCGTGCCGCCTGCTCCTGCCTCCCGTGGCCAGCTGTGCTCTCGCGGAGGCCTCACCGCCCCCTACTACTCCCACCGCTGGCCAGGCCATCCCTCCACTCGCCCACACCCCCTGTTATTCTTCGGCAACGGTAGCGCAGCCGAAACAGTGAACCCTCGTACTCCTCTCCGCGTGTGCATCCACTGTCGCGTCTTCCCCGGCTCCGCGTCGTCCCCTTCCTAGGCCTAGCCGTCGTCCACCACCCTGGTGCTCTTGGCGCGGCGTGGTCAATGTGGTCAAGGAACGACTTCCATCGGACGTGGACTGTACGTGGAGAGGCTGACAGCTGGGTCCACGGCAGCCGCAAGGAAGTGCCTCCTTATTACGCGCAAAATAATTATTCCTCCACCTGACAGCAGGGACCCACCGGACGGGCCACCGTATTTGGCGAAAAAAATGATTCGCCCCCTGACTGCTGGGACCCACGAGCTACATCTTCACACGCAAGGAAGTGCATCCGGAAAAAAATGATTCGCCCCCCTGACAGCTGGGACCCACCACCTACATCTTCGCTACATTTTTAAAACACATCAAACCGGCAATTAGTTTCAAATATCTTTTTTTCATTTCGAGATTTCAAATTACATTCATTTTTATGCGTGGAGAATTTGTTGGATTTTATATTGATATACATTTATTTTTAAAATCAGTTTGAATGTGAATTGAAATTTCGGGATTAAAAACAGTTCGGACCGCACCGAAATATGCAAAATTTCGTATAATTTTTTAACTGTGGCCACAATATGGGCTGTAATGCTAACAAAAAGAATATGGGCTCCAAAGAAACCTTAAGCATTAGCAAATGGGCTGTAAATTATTATAAATATTGGCAGATGGGCTGTATGCTGTTTTCCACAGATTTGAGGCTTTCCTAAAAAAAGTTGACGCACAAGCAGTGACTGTTGGATGTCCATCGAACGGCCGTCGTGCTTCTTCAATCTCTGCTATTCCTGCTCCAGCCGCTCAAACAAGCGCCGGCGGGACTGCCTGCTCCCTCCTCCCCGCGGCCGGCTGTGCTGCCGCGCAGGCCTCACCGCCCCACCGTACTCCCATCGCTGGCCTAGCCATCCCTCTACTCACCCACACCTGTTGTTATTCTCCGGCGACGGCAGACGAACCAGTAAACCCTCGTACAGTCGTACTCCCCTCCGCGTGGGAAACAACTGTCGAGTTTTCCCTGCCTCCGTGTCGTTCCCTTCCTAGGCCACGGAATGGGGAGGCAACGGAATGCGTCGTGTTCATTGGGAGGCAACGGAATGCTTCGTGTTCATCGGGAGGCAACGGAACGCGTGGGAGCCAACCGGCTGGGTCGGAACGGAATGCGTGGTCGTGTTCATCAGGAGGGCATGGACGGAACAGGCGATGGAAACGAGGCCTAGCGTACCGCACAACAGAGGAAACAAACCTCCTACGTTCGGAACGGGGTCCTGTTGATCGGGAGGGGTGTGGCGTACCGCAAAACGGAGGAAACGGACCTCCTACGGTCGAAACGGGGGTCCTGTTGATCGGGAGGGGTGTGGCGTACCGTAAAACGGATGAAACGGACCTCCTACGGTCGAAACGGGGGTCCTGTTGATCGGGAGGGGTGTGGCGTACCGCAAAACGGACGAAACGGACCTCCTACGGTCGAAACGGGGGTCATGTTCATTGGGAGGGGTGTGGCGTACCGCAAAACGGGACTCCACGGGATACTGTTCATCTCCACCGTCGACCTCCTCCAGCTTCCACGGGCTACCGTCGACCTCCTCCAGCCTCCACGGGCTCCTGTTCATCCAGCCTCCACCGCGCGCTACTCCACCGGCTACTGTTCAACCACCCCTCCACGGGCACCCCTCCACCGTCTACTGTTCATCCAGCCGTCCTCACCACGGTGTCCTGTTCAACCACGCCTCCACGGGCACCCCTCCACCATCTACTGTTCATCCAGCCCTCCACACCACGAGGTCCTGTTCATCCAGAGGCAACGCCACCGCTCACTGTTCATCCAAACCCCCACGCAACGCTCACTGTTCATCCCAGAGGCAGCATCGACCGGCTTCGCAGCAGTAGCAAAGGAATCGCTCGATCGGGTTCAGTTAACAGCCATTGATCGATCGCTCGGGTTCAGTAACGCGTAGCCTGCAGTGCAATCGCTCGGCTTCAGTTAGAGCCCAACGCCTCGCTCGGGTTCAGTTAGAGCCAACGCCTCGCACACACGCGCGTACGTGTACGAGAGAAACGCGCATCGCTCGGCCCCCGACCTCCCACCATAACTGGGAACTCAACGAAATTTTCCTCGCCCTCGCTTCTACCACGGTTTTTTCCGTCATGGACGGCCCATAGAATGTCATGCAGCTGCGTCTCCGACCCGCCCAGGACTAAAAGCCAATTTTCTGTCATGATTTTTTGTCATAGAAGTAGGAGCCCACCACATCTATGATGATACCGGGTTTTGTCACAATTATCGTCATAGAAGTGTCATATGTATGACAGGAAAAAAATTCGTTCGGCCCAAAATGTCACGGATGTGTCTTTTTTTTGTAGTGGGGTGAAGTGACGATGTGTGTTGGAATTAGTTCCAAGATTGATATGATCATCATCACACACTCCCTATACTTTCGGGATTAGTGTTGAACCTAAATAAATGTTATTTGGTGCTTGCGTTGAGCATGAATATGATTTGATCATGTTTATTGCAATACGGTTATTCATTTAAGTTAGAGAATAATTGTTGTTCTGTTTACATGAATAAAACATTCTATGGTCATACACCCAATGAAAATGGTTTGTTGGATCTTGATTGTAGTGATACACATATTCATAATGTTGAAGCCAAAAGATGCAGAGTTGATAATGATAGTGCAACTTATTTGTGGCACTGCTGTTTGGGTCATATTGCTGTAAAGCGCATGAAGAAACTCCCTACTGATGGACTTCTGGAATCACTTGATTATGAATCACTTGGTACTTGCGAACCAGCCTCATGGGCAAGATGACTAAAACGCCGTTCTCCGGAACAATGGAGCGAGCAACAAATTTATTGGAAATCATACATACTGATGTATGTGGTCCGATGAATATTGAGGCTCGCGGCGGGTATCGTTATTTTCCAACCTTCACAGATGATTTGAGCAGATATGGGTATATCTACTTAATGAAACATAAGTCTGAAACATTTGAAAAGTTCAAAGAATTTCAGAGTGAAGTGGAAAATCATCGTAACAAGAAAATAAAGTTTCTATGATCTGATCGTGGAGGAGAATATTTGAGTTACGAGTTTGGTCTTCATTTGAAACAATGTGGAATAGTTTTTGCAACTCACGCCACCTGGAACACCATAGTGTAATGGTGTGTCCAAACGTCGTAACCGTACTTTATTAGATATGGTGCGATCTATGATGTCTCTTACCGATCTACCACTATCGTTTTGGGGTTATGCATTAGAGACAGCTACATTCACGTTAAGTAGGGCACCATCTAAATCCGTTGAGACGACGCCTTATGAACTGTGTTGTCATTTCTTAAAGTTTGGGGCTGCGATGCTTATGTGAAAAAGCTTCAACATAATAAGCTCGAAACCAAATCGGAGAAATGCGTCTTCATAGGATACCCAAAGGAAACTGTTGGGTACACCTTCTATCACAGATCCGAAGGCAAGACATTCCTTGCTAAGAATGGATCCTTTCTAGAGAAGGAGTTTCTCTCAAAAGAAGTGAGTGGGAGGAAAGTAGAACTTGATGAGGTAACTGTACCTGCTCCCTTATTGGAAAGTAGTTCATCACAGAAATCTGTTTATGTGACTCCTACACCAATTAGTGAGGAAGCTAATGATGATCATATAACTTCATATCAAGTTACTACCGAACCTCATAGGTCAACCAGAGTACGGTCCGCACCAGAGTGGTACGGTAATCCTGTTCTGGAGGTCATGTTACTTGACCATGACAAACCTACGAACTATGAGGAAGCGATGATGAGCCCAGATTCCGCGAAATGGTTTGAGGCCATGAAATCTAAGATGGGATCCATGTATAAGAACAAAGTATGGACTTTGATTGACTTGTCCAATGATCGATGAGTCATTGAGAATAAATGGATCTTCAAGAGGAAGACGGACGCTGATAGTAGTGTTACTATCTACAAAGCTCGAATTGTCGAAAAAAGTTTTCAACATGTTCAAGGAGTTGATTACGATGAGACCTTCTCACTCGTAGCGATGCTTAATTCTGTCCGAATCATGTTAGCAAATTGCCACATTTTATGAAATCTGGAAAATGGATGTAAAGACTGCATTCCTGAATGGATTTCTGGAAGAAAAATTGTATATGCTGCAACCTGAAGGTTTTATCGATCCAAAGGATGCTAAGAAAGTGTGCAATCTCCAGCAATCCATGTATGGACTGGTGCAAGCATCTTGGAGTTGGAATATACGCTTTGCTGAGTTGATCAAAGCATATAGTTTTATACAGACTTGCGGTGAAGCCTGTATTTACAAGAATGTGAGTGGGAGCACTACAGCATTTCTGATAAATATATGTGAATGACATATTGTTGATCAAAAATGATGTAAAATTTTCTGGAAACCATAAAGGAGTATTTGTAAGGAGTTTTTAAAAGAAAGACCTCGGTGAAGCTGCTTACATATTGGGCATCAAGATCTATAGAGATAGATCAAGACGCTTGATAAGTTTTTTCAATAAGTACATACCTTGACAAGATTTTGAAGTAGTTCAAAATGGAACAGTCAAAGAAAAAGTTCTTGCCTGTGTTACAAGGTGTGAAATTGAGTAAGACTCAAAACCCGACCACGGCAGAAGATAGAAAGAGAATGAAAGTCATTCCCTATGCCTCAGCCATAGGTTCTATAAAGTATGCCATGCTGTGCACCAGATCTATTGTATCCTACACTGAGTTCAGCAAGGGAGTACAATAGTGATCTAGGAGTAGATCACTGGACATCGGTCAAAAGTTATCCTTAGTGGAATAAGGATATGTTTCTCGATTATGGAGGTGACAAAAGGTTCGTCGTAAAGGGTTACGTCGACGCAAGTTTTGACGCTGATCCAGATGATTCTAAGTCTCAATCTGGATACATATTGAATGTGGGAGCAATTAGCTAGAGTAGCTCCGTGCAGAGCATTGTTGACATAGAAATTTGCAAAATACATACGGATTTGAATGTGGCAGACCCATTAACTTAACTTCTCTCACAAGCAAAACATGATCACACCTTAGTAGTCTTTGGGTGTTAATCACATAGCGATGTGAACTAGATTATTGACTCTAGTAAACCCTTTGGGTGTTGGTCACATGACTATGTGAACTATGGGTTTTAATCACATGGTGATGTGAACTATTGGTGTTAAATCACATGGCGATGTGAACTAGATTATTGACTCTAGTGCAAGTGGGAGACTGAAGGAAATATGCCCTAGAGGCAATAATAAAGTTATTATTTATTTCCTCATATCATGATAAATGTTTATTATTCATGCTAGAATTGTATTAACCGGAAACATAATACATGTGTGAATACATAGACAAACATAGTGTCACTAGTATGCCTCTACTTGACTAGCTCGTTAATCGAAGATGGTTGAGTTTCCTAGCCATGGGCATGAGTTGTCATTTGATTAACGGGATCACATCATTAGGAGACTGATGTGATTGACTTGACCCATTCCGTTAGCTTAGTACTTGATCGTTTAGTATGTTGCTATTGCTTTCTTCATGACTTATACATGTTCCTATGACTCTGAGATTATGCAACTCCTGTTTACCGGAGGAACACTTTGTGTGCTACCAAACGTCACAACGTAACTGGATGATTATAAAGGTGCTCTACGGGTGTCTCCAAAGGTACTTGTTGAGTTGGCGTATTTCAAGATTAGGATTTGTCACTCCGATTGTCGGAGAGGTATCTCTAGGCCCACTCAGTAATACACATCACTATAAGCCTTGCAAGCATTGTAACTAATGAGTTAGTTGCGGGATGATGTATTACGGAATGAGTAAAGAGACTTGCCGGTAACGAGATTGAACTAGGTATTGAGATACCGACGATCGAACCTCGGGCAAGTAACATACCGATGACAAAGGAAACAACGTATATTGTTATGCGGTTTGACCGATAAAGATCTTCGTAGAATATGTGGGAGCCAATATGAGCATCCATGTTCCACTATTGGTTCTTAACCGGAGACGTGTCTCGGTCATGTCTACATAGTTCTCGAACCCGTAGGGTCCGCACGCTTAAAGTTCTGTGACGATCGGTAATATGAGTTTATGTGTTTTGATGTACCGAAGGTAGTTCGGAGTCCTGGATGAGATCGGGGACATGACGAGGAGTCTCAAAATGGTCGAGACGTAAAGATCGATATATTGGACGACTATATTCGGACTTCGGAAAGGTTCCGAGTGATTCGGGTATTTTTCGGAGTACCGCAGAGTTACGGGAATTCGCCGGGGAGTATATGGGCCTTATTGGGCTTTAGGGGAAAGAGAGAGGGGAGGCTGCGCCCCCCCCCCCAAGGCTTAGTCCGAATTGGACTAGGGGGAGGGGCGGCGCCCCCTCCTTCCTTCTCTTCTCTTTTCCCTTTCCTTCTCTCCTACTCCTACTACTTGGAAGGACTCCTAGTTCTACTAGGAAAATGGGAATCCTACTCGGTGGGAGTAGGAATCCCCTAGGGTGCGCCATAGAGAGGGCCGGCCCTCCCCCTCCTCCACTCCTTTATATACGGGGAGGGGGGCACCCCTTAGAGACACAACAATTGATCATTGATCTTTTAGCCGTGTGCGGTGCCTCCCTCCACCATAATCCACCTAGTTCATATCATAGCGGTGCTTACGCGAAGCCATGTGTCGGTAGCATCATCATCACCGTCATCACGCTGTCGTGCTGACGAAACTCTCCCTCGAAGCTCTGCTGGATCGGAGTTCGTGGGACGTCATCGAGTTGAACGTGTGCTGAACTCGGAGGTGCCGTGCGTTCGGTACTTGGATCGGTCGGATCGTGAAGACGTACGACTACATCAACCGCGTTGTTATAACGCTTCCGCTTTCAGTCTACGAGGGTACGTGGACAACACTCTCCCCTCTTGTTCCTATGCATCACCATGATCTTGCGTGTGTGTAGGATTTTTTTTGAAATTACTACGTTCCCCAACAGTGGCATCCGAGCCAGGTTTATGCGTAGATGTTATATGCACGAGTAGAACACAAGTGAGTTATGGGCGATACAAGTCATACTGCTTACCAGCATGTCATACTTTGGTTCAGCGGTATTGTTGGATGAAGCGGCCCGGACCGACATTACGCGTACGCTTACGCGAGACTGGTTCTACTGACGTGCTTTGCACACAGGTGGCTGGCGGGTATCAGTTTCTCCAACTTTAGTTGAACCGAGTGTGATTACGCCCAGTCCTTGAGAAGGTTAAAACAGCACTAACTTGATGAACTATAGTTGTGGTTTTGATGCGTAGGTAAGAACAGTTCTTGCTCAGCCCGTAGCAGCCACGTAAAACTTGCAACAACAAAGTAGAGGACGTCTAACTTGTTTTTGCAGGGCATGTTGTGATGTGATATGGTCAAGGCATGATGCTATATTTTATTGTATGAGATGATCATGTTTTGTAACCGAGTTACCGGCAACTGGAAGGAGCCATATGGTTATAGCTTTCTTGTATGCAATGCAATCTTCCTGTAATTGCTTTACTTTATCACTAAGCGGTAGCGATAGTCGTAGAAGCAATAGTTGGCGAGACGACAACGATGCTACGATGGAGATCAAGGTGTCGCGCCGGTGACGATGGTGATCATGACGGTGCTTTGGAGATGGAGATCACAAGCACAAGATGATGATGGCCATATCATATCACTTATATTGATTGCATGTGATGTTTATCCTTTATGCATCTTATTTTGCTTTGATTGACGGTAGCATTATAAGATGATCTCTCACTAAATTTCAAGATAAAAGTGTTCTCCCTGAGTATGCACCGTTGCCAAAGTTCGTCGTGCCGAGACACCACGTGATGATCGGGTGTGATAAGCTCTACGTTCATCTACAACGGGTGCAAGCCAGCTTTGCACACGCAGAATACTCGGGTTAAACACGACGAGCCTAGCATATGCAGATATGGCCTCGGAACACTGAGACCGAAAGGTCGAGCGTGAATCATATAGTAGATACGATCAACATAGTGATGTTCACCATTGAAAACTACTCCATCTCACGTGATGATCGGACATGGTTTAGTTGATTTGGATCACGTGATCACTTAGATGATTAGAGGGATGTCTATCTAAGTGGGAGTTCTTAAGTAATATGATTAATTGAACTTAAATTTATCATGAACTTAGTACCTAATAGTATTAGCATATCTATGTTGTAGATCAATAGCTCGCGTTTAGCTCCCTGTTTTATTTTGATATGTTCCTAGAGAAAACTAAGTTGAAAGATGTTAGTAGCAAAGATGCGGACTACCTCCGTGATCTGAGGATTATTCTCATTCCTGCGCAGAAGTATTATGTCCTTGATGCACCGCTAGGTGACAGAACTATTGCAGGAGCAAATGCAGACGTTATGAACGTTTTGACAAAAGCTCGGTATGATGACTACTTGATAGTTTAGTGCACCATGCTTTACGGCTTAGAACCGGGACTTCAAAAATGTTTTGAACGCCACGGAGCATATCAGATGTTCCAAGAGTTGAAACTGGTATTTCATACTCATGCCCGTGTCGAGAGGTCTGAAACCTCTGACAGTACTTTGCCTAAAAGATGGAGGAGAATAGCTCAACCAGTGAGCATGTGCTCAGATTGTCTGGGTACTACAATTGCTTGAATCAAGTGGGAGTTAATCTTCCAGCTAAGATAGTAATTGACAAAGTTCTCTCGTCACTATTACCAAGTAACTAGAACTTCGTGATGAACTATAATATGCAAGGGGTGACGAAAATGATTCCCAAGCTCTTCGCGATGCTAAAATCGGCGAAGGTAGAAATCAAGAAAAACACCAAGTGTTGATGGTTGACAAGACCACTAGTTTCAAGAAAAGGGACAAAGCGAAAAAGGGGAACTTCAAGAAGAACGGCAAGCAAGTTGCTGCTTGAGTGAAGAAGCCCAAGTCTGGACCTAAGCCTGAGACTAAGTGCTTCTACTTCAAAGGGACTGGTCACTAGAAGCGGAACTACCCCAAGTAATTGGCGGATAAGAAGGATGGCAAAGTGAACATAGGTATATTTGATATACATGTTATTGATGTGTACTTTACTAGTGTTTATAGCAACCCCTCGGTATTTGATACTGGTTCAGTTGCTAAAAGTAGTAACTCAAAACGGGAGTTGCAAAATGAATAGAAACTAGTTAAGGGTGAAGTGATGATGTGTGTTGGAAGTAGTTCCAAGATTGATATGATCATCATCACACACTCCCTATACTTTCGGGATTACTGTTGAACCTAAATAAATGTTATTTGGTGTTTGCGTTGAGCATGAATATGATTTGATCATGTTTATTGCAATACGATTATTCATTTAAGTTAGAGAATAATTGTTGTTCTGTTTACATGAATAAAACCTTCTATGGTCATACACCCAATTAAAATGGTTTGTTGGATCTCGATTGCAGTGATACACATATTCAGAATGTTGAAGCCAAAAGATGCAGAGTTGATGATGATAGTGCAACTTATTTCTGGCACTGCTGTTTGGGTCATATTGGTGTAAAGCGCATGAAGAAACTCCATACCGATGGACTTCTGGAATCACTTGATTATGAGTTACTTGGTACTTGCAAACCAGCCTCATGGGCAAGATGACTAAAACGCCGTTCTCCGGAACAATGGAGCGAGCAATAGATTTATTGGAAATCATACATACTGATGTATATGGTCCGATGAATATTGAGGCTCGCGACGGGTATCGTTATTTTCTAACCTTCACAGATGATTTGAGCAGATATGGGTATATCTGCTTAATGAAACATAAGTCTAAAACATTTGAAAAGTTCAAATAATTTCAGAGTGAAGTGGAAAATCATCGTAACAAGAAAATAAAGTTTCTACGATCTGATCGTGGAGGAGAATATTTGAGTTACGAGTTTGGTCTTCATTTGAAACAATGTGGAATAGTTTCGCAACTCATGCCACCTGGAACACCACAGCGTAATGGTGTGTCCAAACGTCGTAACCATACTTTATTAGATATGGTGCGATCTATCATGTCTCTTACCGATCTACCACTATCGTTTTGGGGTTATGCATTAGAGACAGCTACATTCACGCTAAGTAGGGCACCATCGAAATCCTTTGAGATGCCGCCTTATGAACTGTGGTTTGGCAAGAAACCAAAGTTGTCGTTTCTTAAAGTTTGGGGCTGCGATGCTTATGTGAAAAGCTTCAACCTCATAAGCTCGAACCCAAATCGGAGAAATGCGTCTTCATAGGATACCCAAAGGAAACTGTTGGGTACACCTTCTATCACAGATCCGAAGGCAAGGCATTCGTTGCTAAGAATGGATCCTTTCTAGAGAAGGAGTTTCTCTCAAAAGAAGTGAGTGGGAGGAAAGTAGAACTTGATGAGGTAACTGTACCTGCTCCCTTATTGGAAAGTAGTTCATCACAGAAATCTGTTTCTGTGACTCCTACACCATTAGTGAGGAAGCTAATGATGATGATCATATAACTTCAGATCAAGTTACTACCGTACCTCGTAGGTCAACCAGAGTACGGTCCGCACCAGAGTGGTATGGTAATCCTGTTCTGGAGGTCATGTTACTTGACCATGACAAACCTACAAACTATGAGGAAGGGATGATGAGCCCAGATCCCGCGAAATGGTTTGTGGCCATGAAATCTGAGATGGGATCCATGTATAAGAACAAAGTATGGACTTCGATTGACTCGTCCAATGATCGGTGAGTCATTGAGAATAAATGGATCTTCAAGAGGAAGACGAACGCTGATAGTAGTGTTACTATCTACAACGCTCGAATTATCGAAAAAAGTTTTCAACAAATTCAAGGAGTTGATTACGATGAGACCTTCTCACTCGTAGCGATGCTTAAGTCTATCCGAATCATGTTAGCAAATTGCCACATTTTATGAAATCTAGCAAATGGATGTAAAGACTGCATTCCTGAATGGATTTCTGGAAGAAAAATTGTATATGATGCAACCTGAAGGTTTTATCGATCCAAAGGATGCTAAGAAAGCGTGCAAGCTCCAGCGATCCATCTATGGACTAGTGCAAGCATCTCGGAGTTAGAATATACGCTTTGATGAGTTGATCAAAGAATATAGTTTTATACAAACTTGCGGTGAAGCCTGTATTTACAAGAAAGTGAGTGGGAGCACTATAGCATTTCTGATAAATATATCTGAATGACATATTGTTGATCGAAAATTATGTATAATTTTCTGGAAAGCATAAAGGAGTATTTGAAAGGAGTTTTTCAAAGAAAGACCTCGGTGAAGCTGCTTACATATTGCGCATCAAGATCTATAGAGATAGATCAAGACGCTTGATAAGTTTTTTCAATAAGTACATACCTTGACAAGATTTTGATGTAGTTCAAAATGGAACAGTCAAAGAAAGAGTTCTTGCCTGTGTTACAAGGTGTGAAATTGAGTAAGACTCAAAACCCGACCATGGCAGAAGATAGAAAGAGAATGAAAGTCATTCCCTATGCCTCAGCCATAGGTTCTATAAAGTATGCCATGTTGTGCACCAGATCTATTTGTTGGGGAACGTAGTAATTTCAAAAAAATTCCTACGCACACGCAAGATCATGGTGATGCATAGCAACGAGAGGGGAGAGTGTTGTCCACGTACCCTCGTAGACCGAAAGCGGAAGCGTTAACACAACGCGGTTGATGTAGTTGTACGTCTTCACGATCCGACCGATCAAGTACCGAACGCACGGCACCTCCGAGTTCAGCACACGTTCAGCTCGATGACGTCCCTCGAACTCCGATCCAGCCGAGTGTTGAGGGAGAGTTTTGTCAGCACGACGGCGTGGTGACGATGATGATGTTCTACCGACGCAGGGCTTCGCCTAAGCACCACTACGATATTATCGAGGTGTAATATGGTGGAATGGAGGCACCGCACACGGCTAAAAGATCAATGATCAATTGTTGTGTCTAGAGGTGCACCCCTGCCCCCGTATATAAAGGTGCAAGGGGGGGTTCGGCCGGCCTAAGGGAGAGGCGCGCCAGGAGGAGTCCTACTCCTACCGGGAGTAGGACTCCCCCCCTTTTCCATGTTGGACTAGGAGAGAAAGGGGGAAAAGGTGGAGGGGAGGAAGGAAGGGGGGCGCCGCCCCCCCTCTCCTTGTCCTATTCGGACTGGGGGGGAGGGGCGCGTGGCCCTGCCCTGGCCTCCTCTCCTCTCTTCCACCTAGGCCCACTAAGGCCCATTTAGTTACCGGGGGGTTCCGGTAACCTCCCGGTACTCCGGAAAAATCCCGATTTCACCCGGAACACTTACGATGTCCAAACATAGGCTTCCAATATATCAATCTTTATGTCTCGACCATTTCGAGACTCCTCGTCATGTCCGTGATCACATCCGGGACTCCAAACAACCTTCGGTACATCAAAAACATATAAACTCATAATATAACTGTCATCGTAACGTTAAGCGTGCGGACCCTACGGGTTCGAGAACTATGTAGACATGACCGAGACACCTCTCCGGTCAATAACCAATAGCGGAACCTGGATGCTCATATTGGTTCCCACATATTCTACGAAGATCTTTATCGGTCAGACCGCATAACAACATACGTTGTTCCCTTTGTCATCGGTATGTTACTTGCCCGAGATTCGATCGTCGGTATCTCGATACCTAGTTCAATCTCGTTACCGGCAAGTCTCTTTACTCGTTCCGTAATACATCATCCCGCAACTAACTCATTAGTCACAATGCTTGCAAGGCTTATAGTGATGTGTATTACTGAGTGGGCCCAGAGATACCTCTCCGACAATCGGAGTGACAAATCCTAATCTCGAAATACGCCAACCCAACAAGTACCTTTGGAGACACCTGTAGAGCACCTTTATAATCACCCAGTTACGTTGTGACGTTTGGTAGCACACAAAGTGTTCCTCCGGTAAACGGGAGTTGCATAATCTCATAGTCATAGGAACATGTATAAGTCATGAAGAAAGCAATAGCAACATACTAAACGATCGAGTGCTAAGCTAACGGAATGGGTCAAGTCAATCACATCATTCTCCTAATGATGTGATCCCGTTAATCAAATGACAACTCATGTCTATGGCTAGGAAACATAACCATCTTTGATCAACGAGCTAGTCAAGTAGAGGCATACTAGTGACACTCTGTTTGTCTATGTATTCACACATGTATTATGTTTCCGGTTAATACAATTCTAGCATGAATAATAAACATTTATCATGATATAAGGAAATAAATAATAACTTTATTATTGCCTCTAGGGCATATTTCCTTCAGTCTCCCACTTGCACTAGAGTCAATAATCTAGATTACACAGTAATGATTCTTACACCCATGGAGTCTTGGTGCTGATCATGTTTTGCTCGTGGAAGAGGCTTAGTCAACGGGTCTGCAACATTCAGATCCGTATGTATCTTGCAAATTTCTATGTCTCCCACCTGGACTAAATCCCGGATGGAATTGAAGCGTCTTTTGATGTGCTTGGTTCTCTTGTGAAATCTGGATTCCTTTGCTAAGGCAATTGCACCAGTATTGTCACAAAAGATTTTCATTGGTCCCGATGCACTAGGTATGACACCTAGATCGGATATGAACTCCTTCATCCAGACTCCTTCATTTGCTGCTTCCGAAGCAGCTATGTACTCCGCTTCACACGTAGATCCCGCCACGACACTTTGCTTAGAACTGCACCAACTGACAGCTCCACCGTTCAATGTAAACACGTATCCGGTTTGCGATTTAGAATCGTCCGGATCAGTGTCAAAGCTTGCATCAACGTAACCATTTACGATGAGCTCTTTGTCACCTCCATAAACGAGAAACATATCCTTAGTCCTTTTCAGGTATTTCAGGATGTTCTTGACCGCTGTCCAGTGATCCACTCCTGGATTACTTTGGTACCTCCCTGCTAAACTTATAGCAAGGCACACATCAGGTCTGGTACACAGCATTGCATACATGATAGAGCCTATGGCTGAAGCATAGGGAACATCTTTCATCTTCTCTCTATCTTCTGCAGTGGTCGGGCATTGAGTCTTACTCAATCTCACACCTTGTAATACAGGCAAGAACCCTTTCTTTGCTTGATCCATTTTGAACTTCTTCAAAACTTTGTCAAGGTATGTGCTTTGTGAAAGTCCAATTAAGCGTCTTGATCTATCTCTATAGATCTTGATGCCCAATATATATGCAGCTTCACCGAGGTCTTTCATTGAAAAACTCTTATTCAAGTATCCCTTTATGCTATCCAGAAATTCTATATCATTTCCAATTAGCAATATGTCATCCACATATAATATCAGAAATGCTACTGAGCTCCCACTCACTTTCTTGTAAATACAGGCTTCTCCAAAAGTCTGTATAAAACCAAATGCTTTGATCACACTATCAAAGCGTTTATTCCAACTCCGAGAGGCTTGCACCAGTCCATAAATGGATCGCTGGAGCTTGCACACTTTGTTAGCTCCCTTTGGATCGACAAAACCTTCCGGTTGCATCATATACAACTCTTCTTCCAGAAATCCATTCAGGAATGCAGTTTTGACATCCATTTGCCAAATTTCATAATCATAAAATGCGGCAATTGCTAACATGATTCGGACAGACTTAAGCATCGCTACGGGTGAGAAGGTCTCATCGTAGTCAATCCCTTGAACTTGTCGAAAACCTTTCGCAACAAGTCGAGCTTTATAGACAGTAACATTACCGTCAGCGTCAGTCTTCTTCTTGAAGATCCATTTATTTTCAATGGCTTGCCGATCATCGGGCAAGTCAACCAAAGTCCATACTTTGTTCTCATACATGGATCCCATCTCGGATTTCATGGCCTCAAGCCATTTTGCGGAATCTGGGCTCACCATCGCTTCTTCATAGTTCGTAGGTTCGTCATGGTCTAGTAACATAACCTCCAGAACAGGATTACCGTACCACTCTGGTGCGGATCTTAATCTGGTTGACCTACGAGGTTCAGTAATAACTTGATCTGAAGTTTCATGATCATTATCATTAACTTCCTCACTAATTGGTGTAGGTGTCGCAGAAACTGATTTCTGTGATGATCTACTTTCCAATAAGGGAGCAGGTACAGTTACCTCATCAAGTTCTACTTTCCTCCCACTCACTTCTTTCGAGAGAAACTCCTTCTCTAGAAAGGATCCATTCTTAGCAACGAATGTCTTGCCTTCGGATCTGTGATAGAAGGTGTACCCAACAGTCTCCTTTGGGTATCCTATGAAGACACATTTCTCCGATTTAGGTTCGAGCTTATCAGGTTGAAGTTTCTTCACATAAGCATCGCAACCCCAAACTTTAAGATACGACAACTTTGGTTTCTTGCCAAACCATAGTTCATAAGGTGTCGTTTCAACGGATTTTGATGGTGCCCTATTTAGAGTGAATGCAGCCGTCTCTAAAGCATAACCCCAAAACGATAGCGGTAAATCAGTAAGAGACATCATAGATCGCACCATATCTAGTAAAGTACGATTACGACGTTCGGACACACCATTACGTTGTGGTGTTCCGGGTGGCGTGAGTTGCGAAACTATTCCGCATTGTTTCAAATGTAGGCCAAACTCGTAACTCAAATATTCTCCTCCACGATCTGATCGTAGAAACTTTATTTTCTTGTTACGATGATTTTCAACTTCGCTCTGAAATTCTTTGAACTTTTCAAATGTTTCAGACTTATGTTTCATTAAGTAGATATACCCATATCTGCTCAAATCATCTGTGAAGGTGAGAAAATAACGATATCCGCCACGAGCCTCAATATTCATCGGACCACATACATCTGTATGTATGATTTCCAACAAATTAGTTGCTCTCTCCATAGTACCGGAGAACGGTGTTTTAGTCATCTTGCCCATGAGACACGGTTCGCAAGTACCAAGTGATTCATAATCAAGTGATTCCAAAAGTCCATCATTATGGAGTTTCTTCATGCGCTTTACACCGATATGACCTAAACGGCAGTGCCACAAATAAGTTGCACTATCATTATCAACTCTGCATCTTTTGGCTTCGACATTATGAATATGTGTGTCACTACTACCGAGATTCATTAAAAATAGACCACTCTTCAAGGGTGCATGACCATAAAAGATATTACTCATATAAATAGAACAACCATTATTCTCTGATTTAAATGAATAACCGTCTCGCATCAAACAAGATCCAGATATAATGTTCATGCTCAACGCTGGCACCAAATAACAATTATTTAGGTCTAATACTAATCCCGAAGGTAGATGTAGAGGTAGCGTGCCGACGGCGATCACATCGACTTTGGAACCATTTCCCACGCGCATCGTCACCTCGTCCTTAACCAATCTTCGCTTAATCCGTAGCCCCTGTTTCGAGTTGCAAATATTAGCAACAGAACCAGTATCAAATACCCAGGTGCTACTGCGAGCATTAGTAAGGTACACATCAATAACATGTATATCACATATACCTTTGTTCACCTTGCCATCCTTCTTATCCGCCAAATACTTGGGGCAGTTCCGCTTCCAGTGACCAGTCTGCTTGCAGTAGAAGCACTCAGTCTCAGGCTTAGGTCCAGACTTGGGTTTCTTCTCCTGAACAGCAACTTGCTTGCTGTTCTTCTTGAAGTTCCCCTTCTTCTTCCCTTTGCCCTTTTTCTTGAAACTAGTGGTCTTATTGACCATCAACACTTGATGCTCCTTTTTGATTTCTACCTCCGCTGCCTTTAGCATTGCGAAGAGCTCGGGAATTGTCTTATTCATCCCTTGCATGTTATAGTTCATCACGAAGCTCTTGTAGCTTGGTGGCAGTGATTGAAGAATTCTGTCAATGACGCTATCATCCGGAAGATTAACTCCCAGTTGAATCAAGTGATTATTATACCCAGACATTTTGAGTATATGCTCACTGACAGAACTATTCTCTTCCATCTTGCAGCTGTAGAACTTATTGGAGACTTCATATCTCTCAATCCGGGCATTTGCTTGAAATATTAACTTCAACTCCTGGAACATCTCATATGCTCCATGACGTTCAAAACGTCGTTGAAGACCCGGTTCTAAGCCGTAAAGCATGGCACACTGAACTATCGAGTAGTCATCAGCTTTGCTCTGCCAGACGTTCATAACTTCTGGTGTTGCTCTTGCAGCAGGCCTGGCACCCAGCGGTGCTTCCAGGACGTAATTCTTCTGTGCAGCAATGAGGATAATCCTCAAGTTACGGACCCAGTCCGTGTAATTGCTACCATCATCTTTCAACTTTGCTTTCTCAAGGAACGCATTAAAATTCAACGGAACAACAGCACGGGCCATCTATCTACAATTAACATAGACAAGCAAGATACTATCAGGTACTAAGTTCATGATAAATTTAAGTTCTATTAATCATATTACTTAAGAACTCCCACTTAGATAGACATCCCTCTAATCATCTAAGTGATTACGTGATCCAAATCAACTAAACCATAACCGATCATCACGTGAAATGGAGTAGTTTTCAATGGTGAACATCACTATGTTGATCATATCTACTATATGATTCACGCTCGACCTTTCGGTCTCAGTGTTCCGAGGCCATATCTGCATATGCTAGGCTCGTCAAGTTTAACCTGAGTATTCCGCGTGTGCAACTGTTTTGCACCCGTTGTATTTGAACGTAGAGCCTATCACACCCGATCATCACGTGGTGTCTCAGCACGAAGAACTTTCGCAACGGTGCATACTCAGGGAGAACACTTTTATCTTGAAATTTTAGTGAGAGATCATCTTATAATGCTACCGTCAATCAAAGCAAGATAAGATGCATAAAAGATAAACATCACATGCAATCAATATAAGTGATATGATATGGCTATCATCATCTTGTGCTTGTGATCTCCATCTCCGAAGCACCGTCATGATCACATCGCCACCGGCGCGACACCTTGATCTCCATCGTAGCATCGTTGTCGTCTCGCCAACTATTGCTTTTACGACTATTGCTACCGCTTAGTGATAAAGTAAAACAATTACATGGCGATTTCATTTCATACAATAAAGCGACAACCATATGGCTCCTGCAAACAAAACATGATCATCTCATACAATAAAATATAGCATCATGTCTTGACCATATCACATCACAACATGCCCTGCAAAAACAAGTTAGACGTCCTCTACTTTGTTGTTGCAAGTTTTACGTGGCTGCTACGGGCTTAGCCAGAACCGTTCTTACCTACGCATCAAAACCACAACGATAGTTTGTCAAGTTGGTGTTGTTTTAACCTTCGCAAGGACCGGGCGTAGCCACACTCGGTTCAACTAAAGTGAGAGAGACAGACACCCGCCAGTCACCTTTAAGCAACGAGTGCTCGCAACGGTGAAACCAGTCTCGCGTAAGCGTACGCGTAATGTCGGTCCGGGCCGCTTCATCTCACAATACCGCTGAACCAAAATATGACATGCTGGTAAGCAGTATAAGTTATATCGCCCACAACTCACTTGTGTTCTACTCGTGCATATAACATCAACGCATAAAACCAGGCTCTGATACCACTGTTGGGGAACGTAGTAATTTCAAAAAAATTCCTACGCACACGCAAGATCATGGTGATGCATAGCAACGAGAGGGGAGAGTGTTGTCCACGTACCCTCGTAGACCGAAAGCGGAAGCGTTAACACAACGCGGTTGATGTAGTCGTACGTCTTCACGATCCGACCGATCAAGTACCGAACGCACGGCACCTTCGAGTTCAGCACACGTTCAGCTCGATGACGTCCCTCGAACTCCGATCCAGCCGAGTGTTGAGGGAGAGTTTTGTCAGCATGACGGCGTGATGACGATGATGATGTTCTACCGACGCAGGGCTTCGCCTAAGCACCGCTACGATATTATCGAGGTGTAATATGGTGGAAGGGGGGCACCGCACACGGCTAAAAGATCAATGATTAATTGTTGTGTCTAGAGGTGCACCCTGCCCCCGTATATAAAGGTGCAAGGGGGGGTTCGGCCGGCCTAAGGGAGAGGCGCGCCAGGAGGAGTCCTACTCCTACCGGGAGTAGGACTCCCCCCCTTTCCATGTTGGGCTAGGAGAGAAAGGGGGAAAAGGTGGAGGGGAGGAAGGAAGGGGGGGCCGCCCCCCTCTCCGTGTCCTATTTGGACTGGGGGGAGGGGCGCGCGGCCCTGCCCTGGCCTCCTCTCCTCTCTTCCACCTAGGCCCACTAAGGCCCATTTAGTTACCGGGGGGTTCCGGTAACCTCCCGGTACTCCGAAAAAATCCCGATTTCACCCGGAACACTTCCGATGTCCAAACATAGGCTTCCAATATATCAATCTTTATGTCTCGACCATTTCGAGACTCCTCTTCATGTCCGTGATCACATCCGGGACTCCGAACAACCTTCGGTACATCAAAACATATAAACTCATAATATAACTGTCATCGTAATGTTAAGCGTGCGGACCCTACGGGTTCGAGAACTATGTAGACATGACCGAGGCACCTCTCCGGTCAATAACCAATAGCGGAACCTGGATGCTCATATTGGTTCCCACATATTCTACGAAGATCTTTATCGGTCAGACCGTGATAACAACATACGTTGTTCCCTTTGTCGTATGTTACTTGCCCGAGATTCGATCGTCGGTATCTCGATACCTAGTTCAATCTCGTTACCGGCAATTCTCTTTACTCGTTCCGTAATGCATCATCCCGCAACTAACTCATTAGTCACAATGCTTGCAAGGCTTATAGTGATGTGTATTACTGAGTGGGCCCAGAGATACCTCTCCGACAATTGGAGTGACAAATCCTAATCTCGAAATACGCCAACCCAACAAGTACCTTTGGAGACACCTGTAGAGCACCTTTATAATCACCCAGTTACGTTGTGACGTTTGGTAGCACACAAAGTGTTCCTCCGGTAAACGGGAGTTGCATAATCTCATAGTCATAGGAACATGTATAAGTCATGAAGAAAGCAATAGCAACATACTAAACGATCGAGTGCTAAGCTAACGGAATGGGTCAAGTCAATCACATCATTCTCCTAATGATGTGATCCCATTAATCAAATGACAACTCATGTCTATGGCTAGGAAACATAACCATCTTTGATCAACGAGCTAGTCAATTAGAGGCATACTAGTGACACTATGTTTGTCTATGTATTCACACATGTATTATGTTTCCAGTTAATACAATTCTACCATGAATAATAAACATTTATCATGATATAAGGAAATAAATAATAACTTTATTATTGCCTCTAGGGCATATTTCCTTCACTATTGTATATCCTACACTGAGTTTAGCAAGGGAGTACAATAGTGATCTAGGAGTAGATCACTGGACAGTGGTCAAAAATTATCCTTAGTGGAATAAGGATATGTTTCTTGCTTATGGAGGTGACAAAAGGTTCGTCGTAAAGGGTTACATCGACGCAAGTTTTGACGCTGATCCAGATGATTCTAAGTCTCAATCTGGAAACATATTGAAAGTGGGAGCAATTAGCTAGAGTAGCTCCGTGCAGAGCATTGTTGACATGGAAATTTGGAAAATACATACGGATCAGAATGTGGCAGTCCCGTTAACTAAACTTCTCTCACAAGCAAAACATGATCACACCTTAGTACTCTTTGGGTGTTAATCACATAGTGATGTGATTATTGACTCTAGTAAACCCTTTGGGTGTTGGTCACATGACGATGTGAACTATGGGTTTTAATCACATGGTGATGTGAACTATTGGTCTTAAATCACATGGCGATGTGAACTATTGGTGATAAGCTCTACGTTCATCTACAACGGGTGCAAGCCAGTTTTGCACACGCAGAATACTCGGGTTAAACTTGACGAGCCTAGCATATGCAGATATGGCCTCGGAACACTGAGACCGAAAGGTCGAGCGTGAATCATATAGTAGATATGATCAACATAGTGATGTTCACCATTGAAAACTACTCCATCTCACGTGATGATCGGACATGGTTTAGTTGATTTTGATCACGTGATCACTTAGATGATTAGAGGGATGTCTATCTAAGTGGGAGTTCTTAAGTAATATGATTAATTGAACTTAAATTTATCATGAACTTAGTACCTGATAGTATTAGCATATCTATATTGTAGATCAATAGCTCGCGTTTAGCTCCCCTGTTTTATTTTGATATGTTGCTAGAGAAAACTAAGTTGAAAGATGTTAGTAGGAAAGATGCGGACTAGCTCCGTGATCTGAGGATTATCCTCATTGCTGCACAGAAGTTAATATTTCAAGCAAATGCCCGGGTTGAGAGATATGAAGTCTCCAATAAGTTCTACAGCTGCAAAATGGAGGAGAATAGTTTTGTCAGTGAACATATACTCAGAATGTCTGGGTACCACAACCACTTGACTCAGCTGGGAGTTAATCTTCCTGATGATAGTGTCATTGACAGAGTTATTCAATCACTGCCACCAAGCTACAAGAGCTTCGTGATGAACTATAATATGCAAGGGATGGATAAGACAATTCCCGAGCTCTTCGCAATGCTAAAGGCTGTGGAGGTAGAAATCAAGAAGGATCATCAAGTGTTGATGGTCAACAAGACCACCAGTTTCAAGAAAAAGGGTAAAAGGAAGAAGGGGACCTTCAAGAAGAACGGCAGGCAAGTTGCTGCTCAAGTGAAGAAGCCCAAGTCTGGACCTAAGCTTGAGACTGAGTGCCTCTACTGGAAAGGGACTGGTCACTGGAAGCGGAACTGCCCCAAGTATTTGGCGGATAAGAAGGATGGCAAGGTGAACAAAGGTATATGTGATATACATGTGTACCTTACTAATGCTCGCAGTAGTGCCTGGGTATTTGATACTGGTTCTGTTGCTAATATTTGCACCTCGAAACAGGGACTACGGATTAAGCAAAGATTGGCTAAGGACGAGGTGACGAGGCGCGTGGGAAATGGTTCCAAAGTCGATGTGATCGCCGTCGGCACGCTACCTCTACATCTACCTTCGGGATTAGTTTTAGACCTGAGTAATTGTTATTTGGTGCCAGCGTTAAGCATAAACATTATATCTGGATCTTGTTTGATGCGAGACGGTTATTCATTTAAATCCGAGAATAATGGTTGTTCTATTTATATGAGTAATATCTTTGATGGTCATGCACCCTTGAAGAGTGGTCTATTTTTGTAAAATCCTGATAGTAGTGACACGCATATTCATAATATTGAAGCCAAAAGATGCAGAGTTGATAATGATGGTGCAACTTATTTTTGGCACTGCCGTTTGGGTCATATTGGTGTAAAGCGCATGAAGAAACTCCATTTTGATGGACTTTTGGAATCACTTGATTATGAATCACTTGGTACTTGCGAACCATGCCTTATGGGCAAGATGACTAAAACTCCGTTCTCCGGAACAATGGAGCGAGCAACAGATTTATTGGAAATCATACATACTGATGTATGTGGTCCAATGAACATTGAGGCTCGCAGCGGGTATCGTTATTTTCTGACCTTCACAGATGATTTGAGCAGATATGGGTATATCTACTTGATGAAACATAAGTCTAAAACATTTGAAAAGTTCAAAGAATTTCAGAGTGAAGTGGAAAATCATCGTAACAAGAAAATAAAGTTTCCGAGATCTGATCGTGGAGGAGAATATTTGAGTTACGAGTTTGGTCTTCATTTGAAACAATGCGGAATAGTTTCGCAACTCACGCCACCCGGAACACCATAGCGTAATGGTGTGTCCGAACGTCGTAATCATACTTTACTAGATATGGTATGATCTATGATGTCTCTTACTGATTTACCGCTATCGTTTTGGGGTTATGCTTTAGAGACGGTTGCATTCACGTTAAATAGGGCACCATCTAAATCCATTGAGACGACACCATATGAATTGTGGTTTGGCAAGAAACCCAAGTGGTCGTTTCTTAAAGTTTGGGGCTGCGATGCTTCTGTGAAAAAGCTTCAACCTGATAAGCTCGAACCCAAATCGGAGAAATGTGTCTTCATTGGATACCCAAAGGAGACTATTGGGTACACCTTCTATCATAGATCCGAAGGCAAGACATTCGTTGCTAAGAATGGATCCTTTCTAGAGAAGGAGTTTCCCTCGAAAGAAGTGAGTGGGAGGAAAGTAGAACTTGATGAGCTAACTGTACCTGCTCCCTTATTGGAAAGTAGTTCATCACAGAAATCAGTTCCTGTGACTACTACACAAATTAGTGAGGAAGCTAATGATGATGATCATGTAATTTCAGATCAAGTTACTACTGAACCTCGTGGGTCAACCAGAGTAAGATCCACACCAGAGTGGTACGATAATCCTGTTCTGGAGGTCATGTTACTTGAATGATGAACCTACGAACTATGAGGAAGCGATGATGAGCCCAGATTCCACGAAATGGCTTGAGGCCATGAAATCTGAGATGGGATCCATGTATGAGAACAAAGTGTGGACTTTGGTTGACTTGCCCGATGATCAGCAAGCCATCGAGAATAAATGCATTTTCAAGAAGAAGAGTGATGCTGACGGTAATGTTACTGTCTACAAATCTCGACTTGTTGCGAAAGGTTTTCGACAAGTTCAAGGATTTGACTACGATGAGACCTTCTCACCCGTAGCGATACTTAAGTCCGTCCGAATCATGTTAGCAATTTCTGCATTTTTCGATTACGAAATTTGGCAAATGGATGTAAAAACTGCATTCCTGAATGGATTTCTGGAAAAGAGTTGTATATGATGCAACCGGAAGGTTTTATCAATCCAAAGGATGCTAACAAAGTGTGCAAGCTCCAGCGATCCATTTACGGACTGGTGCAAGCATCTCAGAGTTGGAATAAACGTTTTGATAGTGTGATCAAAGCTTATGGTTTTATACAGACTTTTGGAGAAGTCTGTATTTGCAAGAAAGTGAGTGGGAGCTCTCTAGCATTTCTAATATTATATGTGGATGACATATTGTTGATTGGAAATGATATAGAATTTCTGGATAGCATAAAAGGATACTTGAATAAAAGTTTTTCAATGAAAGACCTCGGTGAAGCTGCTTATATATTGGGCATCAAGATCTATAGAGATAGATCAAGACGCTTAATTGGACTTTCACAAAGCACATACCTTGATAAAGTTTTGAAGAAGTTCAAAATGGATCAAGCAAAGAAAGGGTTCTCGCCTGTGTTACAAGGTGTGAAGTTGAGTCAGACTCAATGCCCGACCACTGCAGAAGATAGAGAGAAGATGAAAGATGTTCCCTATGTTTCAGCCATAGGCTCTATCATGTATGCAATGCTGTGTACCAGACCTGATGTGTGCCTTGCTATAAGTTTAGCAGGGAGGTATCAAAGTAATCCAGGAGTGGATCACTGGACAGCGGTCAAGAACATCCTGAAATACCTGAAAAGGACGAAGGATATGTTTCTCATTTATGGAGGTGACAAAGAGCTCGTCGTAAATGGTTACATCGATGCAAGCTTTGACACTGATCCGGATGAGTCTAAGTCACAAACCGGATACGTATTTATACTGAACGGTGGAGCTGTCAGTTGGTGCAGTTCTAAGCAAAGCGTCGTGGCGGGATCTACGTGTGAAGCGGAGTACATAGCTGCTTCGGAAGCAGCAAATGAAGGAGTCTGGATGAAGGAGTTCATATCCGATCTAGGTGTCATACCTAGTGCATCGGGTCCAATGAAAATCTTTTGTGACAATACTGGTGCAATGGCCTTGGCAAAGGAATCCAGATTTCACAAGAGAACCAAGCACATCAAGAGAAGCTTCAATTCCATCCGCGATCAAGTCAAGGAGGGAGACATAGAGATTTGCAAGATACATATGGATCTGAATGTTGCAGACCCATTGACTAAACCTCTCTCACGAGCAAAACATGATCAGCACCAAGACTCCATGGGTGTTAGAATCATTACTGTGTAATCTAGATTATTGACTCTAGTGCAAGTGGGAGACTGAAGGAAATATGCCCTAGAGCCAATAATAAAGTTGTTATTTATATTTCCTTATATCATGATAAATGTTTATTATTCATGCTAGAATTATATTAACCGGAAACTTAGTACATACATAGACAAACAAAGTGTCACTAGTATGCCTCCACTTGACTAGCTCGTTGAATCAAAGATGGTTAAGTTCCCTAGCCATAGACAAGAGTTGTTATTTGATTAACGGGATCACATCATTGGAGAATGATGTGATTGACTTGACCCATTCGTTAGCTTAGCACGATGATCGTTTAGTTTATTGCTATTGCTTTCTTCATGACTTATACATGTTCTTATGACTATGAGATTATGCAACTCCCGAATACCGGAGGAACACTTAGTGTGCTATCAAACGTCACAACGTAACTGGGTGATTATAAAGATGCTCCACTGGTGTCTCCGATGGTGTTTGTTGAGTTGGCATAGATCGAGATTAGGATTTGTCACTCCGATTGTCGGAGAGGTATCTCTGGGCCCTCTCGGTAATGCACATCACTATAAGCCTTGCAAGCAATGTGACTAATGAGTTAGTTGCGAGATGATGCATTACGGAACGAGTAAAGAGACTTGCCGGTAACGAGATTGGACTAGGTATTGAGATACCGACGATCGAATCTCAGGCAAGTAACATACCGATGACAAAGGGAACAACGTATGTCATTATGCGGTTTGACCGATAAATATCTTCGTAGAATATGTAGGAACCAATATGAGCATCCAGGTTCCGCTATTGGTTATTAACCGGAGATGAGTCTCGGTCATGTCTACATAGTTCTCGAACCCGTAGGTATTATGAGTTTATGTGTTTTGATGTACCGAAGATAGTTTGGAGTCCCGGATGTGATCACGGACATGACGAGGAGTCTCGAAATGGTCGAGACATAAAGATTGATATATTGGACGGCTATGTTCGGACACCGGAAGTGTTCCGGATAAGTGTCGGATAAAACCAGAGTGCCGGAGAGTTATCGGAACCTCCGGGGGAACTAATGGGCCTCGATGGGCCTTAGTGAAGAGAGAGGGGGGCGGCCAGGGCAGGCCGCGCGCCCCCTCCCCCTTGAGTCTGAATTGGACTAGGAAGGGGGGCAGCGCCGCCCCCCTTTCCTTCCCCCTCTCCCTCTCCTTGCTTCCCCCTCTCTCCCTTTTGGTGGAAACCTACTATGACTTGGAGTCCTAGTAGGATTCCCCTCTTGGGGGCACGCCAAGGAGGGCCGGCCGGCCTCCCCTCCCTCCTTTATATACGTGGGGAGGGGGCACCCTTGGGCACACAAGTTGATTGTTTAGCCGTGTGTGGTGCCCCCTTCACAGATTTTCACTTCGGTCATATCGTTGTAGTGCTTAGGCGAAGCCCTGCGTCGGTAACTTCATCATCACTGTCATCACGCCGTCGTGCTGACGAAACTCTCCCTCAACCTCAGCTGGATCTAGAGTTCGTGGGACGTCACCGAGCTGAACGTGTGCAGACCGCGGAGGTGTCGTACTTTCGGTACTTGGATCGTTCGGATCGTGAAGACGTACAACTACATCAACCGCGTTCTCATAACGCTTCCGCTTTCGGTCTATGAGGGTACGTGGACAACACTCTCCCCTCTTGTTGCTATGCATCACCTAGATGGATCTTGCGTGTGCGTAGGATTTTTTTTTTTAAATTACTGCGTTCCCCAATAATTATACCTCCGCCTCCCTCTCCCGCAACCTTCGCCTGGATCCGCCGCTTTGGCCCGTCTTCCTCGACAGCACGCTCGACATCGATGCTCAAGATGCTGCGATGGTCACTGTGCATGGAGCTGAGCCAGGATCCCTAGAAGGGGCGCGTCATCACCTTTGACGCCATCCACCAGCTGCACAAGGTGCGCGGCGCGTTGCTAGTGGAGAAGCTGCGCCCGCTGGCAGCCATGACTCCGCAGCGCGGCGCCAACCTGCAGGCGGTCTTCAACAAGATCCTGAACATGGCGGTGGCGGGCGCGCTGGCCAAGGACCAGATGGTGCGTCGCATGTTCGTGTTGAGGGACATGGAGTTCGACGGGTGGACGGGTGGCGAGGCGTGGGTGTCAGAGCACGACGTGATCCGCAAACGCTTCGCAGCCGAGGGGTTCGCCGCGCTAGAGGTTGTGTTCTAGAACGTGGGCACGTCCAAGGTGGCATCGCCGGTGGTGGCCGCACAGGCCGGCTTGGCGCTGGTGAGCGGCTAGTCGAAGAACCTGGTGCACCTCTTCCTGGAGGCCGACGGCGTGCCCACCCCCTTGCGCATCATGGTCGACGCCATCTCGGCACCCTAGTACGACGCCCTCAAGGTGCTCGACTGAGTGCCTGCCTCCTGCCACATCAACTCTTCGCTCCCCAGCCATGATCGTCGGTTCATCCATCGATTTAGTTTGCTTTTCCGTTCCGTCCATCGATTTAGTTTCCTACTACGTACTTTGGAAGGTGAAATCTACTGTGTGAAGCTGTGAACCTTAGAAGAAAACGGGAATCAATAACTTCCGAACGTCTGATTTTTAGGAGCTGCGTCCGAACGCGTCCAAAGCCATTCGATAAGACGAACGAATCTTGAAGCGTATAGCCAGCCACGTCATACACACTTGACCGTTCGGGATCGAGGGAGAACGCTCCGAACGACAACGCAGCCCAGTCGCCCCACCCACAACACGCGACCCACTCCCCCGACAACCATATCCACTCCTCCCACTCTCAGTCACATCTCGAATCCTCGAGAGTTTCGACCGGCGCCCCTCGCCGCCGGGCATGGAGGCCACCCCCCGCAAGCTCGTTTTCTTATCCGGTGACGCACGGGCGGTGGAGGTGTCGCCACGCGCGCCGCGGCCTCGCTCGGAGGTGGAGGAGCGAGTAGAGAGGGCGCGCTCGGTGGGCGGCATGGCGAGGCAGAAGGTGGAGAGGGAGTGGGCGGCCATGCCTCGGCGGAGCAGAGTGGGATGAGGCGGAGCAGGAAGCCTCGATGGTGTGCGACGTCGGGAGGGAGGCGAGATAGGCGGAGAGCACGGGGGAGACGAGGTCGTGGCGGTTCACGGCATCGTGGGTCACCGGCAGCACACGGTGGCAGGAGGTGAAGAAGATGAGGTCATGGCAGCCAGGGCGGCGAGAGTTGCGGAGCCGAGGAAGGGAGGTTGCGGAAGGCCCGCGAGGAAGACGGAGGCGACCTCGCGGAGGGGAAGGGGAGCAGCGGGCGGACGAACGCGGAGGCGGAGCTCAACATGCCGCCTGGCTTCCGCTTCCACCTCACGAACGACGAGCTCGTCGTGCACTACCTCTGCAGGGAGGTGGCGGCCCAGCCGCAGCCGTGCCCCTCATCGCCGAGCTCGCTCTGTACAAGTTCAACCCCTGGGTCTGCCTGGTGCGTCTTCTTCCTCTTCCCTGCTGCTCGCTACCATGTTTTCCTCCTCCTGCTTCGTCACTCATTGGTTTCGTCTGATTCAACAATGTATGATGGCCGTTGGGTACGTGCAGAACATGCAGCGCAGGGAGTGGCACTTTTCCTGTTTGAACTAGCTTGTTTTTTTTGTACAAGTTCAACTATGAAAATGCATGTAAATTTGAACCTTTTGTTTTGCCCCTCCTGAGTGTGAATTGTGTGAGGACTAGCCTTTATGTTCTGTTTATAGGTGTGGCAAAAATGCTGAACTGATGGAACCTGCTACTGAAACTGATCTGAAGCAAAAATGCTAAACTGATATGAAACAAAAGAAGTCAATTTCCTTTAGCATGGGACATGCTACTGAAATTTGCCATATACCCATTTTGACAGTAGCATGGCAATTTCTATAAGTATGTATATCATGGCAATTTCAGCTCTTTGCGTATCGAAGATGCTCTTTTATGCCATGGCAACAAGTTCTTTTTTTTTTTTGCCATGGCAACAAATAGAGTTCTTCTTTATTGCATAGTTTTTGAAGTATGGCAACTAAAAATCTAAGTTTTGCACGGCAACTATACATGTTTTGCCATGGCAAGTGAAGGTATTTTTTGCCCAAGGCAACTACACATGTTTTGCCATGGCAACAAGTTCTTTTTTTTGCCATGGCAACAAATAGAGTTCTTCTTTATTGCATAGTTTTTGAAGTATGGCAACTAAAAATCTAAGTTTTGCACGGCAACTATACATGTTTTGCCATGGCAAGTGAAGGTATTTTTTGCCCACGGCAACTACACATGTTTTGCCATGGCAAGCGAAGTTATTTTTTGCCCACGACAACAACTAAATTTTTTATACAGCAGATTTTTTAAGTTTTGCCATAGCAAAGATGCAATGTTTGTTTGCCTTGGCAAATTTTGCAAAGTTCATGGCAATTTTCATCTCTGTCCTTGTTCACAAACAACGCCATTTTTTGCTCTATATGACAACATTTATGTGATTTGGCATGGCACTTTTTATCTAAAAACATGGCAAACTTGTCATGGCAACTTTAACATGTTCAAAAACATGGCAACTTAACATGTTTCAAAAACATGGCGAACTTGCCATGGAAAACTTAAGATGTTTTTGGCATATGTATTAACGAGGCACGGGAATTGTAGTCACGGGCATGGCAACAATACTTTTATTCACAGCCAAAAGTGGGATTTTTCTACGATTTTCTTGCCATGGCAACTTTACTTTTAATGATATGGGAAATTTTTACTTTAATTTTTTACATGGAAATTTTATTGTATAAAGCATGGCAATTTAATTTTAAATATGATGGCAAATTTGCATTTTCAGAACATGACAAATTTTAATATGTAGCCATGGCAATTTTTAATTTATTTCCATGGCAAAAATAGAAATGCTCCATTTTTGCCATGGCAATTTTTAATCATTTTTGCCATGGCTTATTTTTAATGACATGGTAAATATTACTTTTTTTCATGGCAAATTTATTTTAAAGAGCATGGCAATTTTTATTTAAATATGATGGCAAATTACATTTTCCGGAACATAGAAAATTTTACTACGTGGCATGGTTAATATACTTGTGTTCTCATGGCAATTTTTAATTTATTTTCCATGGCAACATTTAATCCTTTTTTGCCATGGCAAAATTTACTCCATTTTTTCCATGTCAAAAATACTTCTATTCACATGGCAAATTTTTGTTTAATTTGCCATGGCAAGTTTTTCTGCTTTTTACATTTGTGTATTGAACGATGGCAAAGCTAATAATTTTTGATCCATCGACATGTCATTGCTCAAAACTATTTTATACATACCCAATAGTAATTTCTGTACAAATATTTTTTGTTCTATCCTATATGTCCATTTTTTGTGCTTTTTTGTTTTTTCATTATATCATGGCAAACTTTTCAAACTCAATTTTAATGAAGTGTGTATGAACATCATGGCAAATCATGTAAATTTCTGCAATATACCCTTTTTTTATGATTATATAGTAGTTTTTTTCATTAGAGCATGGCAACTTTTTGTTCCTAGATTTTTTCCAGTGAGTGTTTTTCTTTGGTCTAGTGAATTTTTTAGGCTTTTTTATGTTTTCTCTATTTGTTGGGACAGAAGCAGTTTTGGGCCTAGAATATTGTATTTTTTTTGTTTTTTAATTCTTGAAGGCAATGATGTTGGGCTGGTACCATTGTCCTGGCCCGCTGGAGGGAGGGACGGCTGGAGGGAGGGAGCAGGTCGTTCAGGAGGAAGGGAGATCGGACCGAACGGAATCGTTCGGGAGCTCCCGTCTCCTGACCGAACAATACGTTCGATCTGGCTCCTCCTCTCACCGAACGTCCGCGCGATATCGGGGTCCAAGATAACCTGTGTTCTGAATCCTGGAATTCTGACTGAAGTGCATGTAGTGGCAGTTTTTCTGAACGATGACTTTGCTGATGCGTGTGTTGCATTGTTATTCGACAGCCAGCAATGCAATCTAGTTGCGTTGTTCAAACTGAAGACATTCGTCAATTCTGAGCAGAAATCTTGTATCGCGCACTAATGTCGGAAGTGTGCACCGGCGGCGGGTTGCACCAGCGCGGGAGTGTCCCGGCCACGAGCAGGTTCTGCAGCAGGGGCCCCGCCTCCATGACGAGCTACAGCAGCCGACCCCTCGGTGGCAGCGGCTTCTTCGCGGTGAGCAGAGCACGGCGTCGTCCCCGCACTCAGTTTATTGAGGGTGATGATAGGCGCCGGCGCTTTGGGCCGGTCACCCGCGAGCCGTACGATTCTGCCCCTATCAGCCTTCCAATCCTTATCCTTCCCCTGCCCATCCCTTTCCTCCTCACCGCACGAGATCTGAGAAAAAGAAAAACACGAGCACATGGCAGCCGCACCTCGCTACCACGCCGCACTGCCCGTGTCCGCCCTCCCCTCGTTTGCCCTCGTTGTCGACAGTTGCTGTCGTGCTCGCCGTCGACGCTCGCAACAAAAGAAAATGCTACCTGTGTCACATCTAGTTGGATCCTTGGAAAAAATGCTGGTTCCAGCAAAACAAGATTACAATGGTAGCAAAAATTGATGACGTTTCCAACAAAAATAATCTCAGCAGTACAAATCTGAGGAAGACGATTGTAGCAAACAAAAAGGCTGTTCCAGCAATCACAAATGCTGGTTCCAGCAAAAAAAACTCAGCAGCAAAACACACTAGTTGATTGTAGCAACAAAAAAAGCTGTTCCAGCAAAACTTAATGGTGGTTCCAGCAAAAAAAGTAGCTGGTTCCAGCAATGGTGGACCACCGCTGTCGCCGTCGCAGCACGGCTGTCGCCGGTTCCATTATTTGTCTGGCTGGTTGCAGCTTCCGGGCCTACGCTTGTAGCTCCGCCGCGCCGAGGTTGCAGCATCTTCTGATGGTGGTTGCCCTCTCCTGCGAGCGGAGTGGATCGTGCAGATCGTCGTCCGTGGCGAGCAGATGTGTGTTCTCGCCAGAGCTGCAAGCTACTAGCAAGCATGACAAGATTCCAGCAAAACAAAAACATGGTTCCAGCTAAAAAGAAAGCCGGTTCCAGCAAAGAAAGGCTCACCGTCAATGGATGCAGCGAAATTTCTCACCGGTCCCAGCAAAAACTAACCGCAGTTATAGCTCTTTGATCTGCCGGTTGTAGCACCCTTGCGTGCTGTTTCTAGCACGACGGTCGGCGGTTTGGTTCCCGGCTTGTAGCTCCTCTGCCTGCCGGTTGCAGCTCCCGGAGTGGCCGGTTACAGCTCCCCTGTCCTCCGGTTGCAGCTCCCTGCGTGGCTGGTGGTGGGGTTCGCCGGAGCAAGGATGCGGCAGCGCGAGCAAGAGGCAGAGGCGAGGCAGGTGAGACCCGAGCGAGAGGATGAGTGGATGATGTTTGTGTGGATGAGCGGTTGTTGGGGATAAGGACGTGGGGTTGCTGGGGAAAAGGACGTGAGTGCGTGGGACCCGTGGACGCGTGGTGTGCGTGCGGCACTTGTGCCTGTGCGCGAGGAGAGCGGCGCGTCCGGCCGAAAGTTCGGTCGGCGTACCGATTACAACCGTTTACCTTTCTCATACCACAGGTCCTGGGTTCGAGCGGGTGCGGGAGGAGAGGGAGACAGTGAGCTGGTGCGGTCCGACCAGGTGGGGCTGGTTTAATGGTACTGGCGTTTTTGCAACCCCCCCCCCCCCCCCCGATGGTCTAGTATTCACCCTAGGCACGACCAGGTGGCGGTCAAAGCGAGCTGGCGGCCGCTGACTCGGCCAAGTCAGCAAATACGTACACAAAAACGTATAAATGGACCAAAGTGAATCCTGTGCGCAAGTACGTGGACCGTAGTTCGGGTATTTTGAAGTAGTGGTACTAAACTGTCAACCGGCTCAAGTTTAGTGACTTACAGTGAATTTTTCTCCGCCTTATATTGCCCTGGCTCGCAGCCAGTCTGGAGGTGCTATGGGCGCCTGTCCTCCTCATCCATCTCGATCAGAGGGCTAATGACTGCCTACGACATCAAAGACAACGAGCTATGGAGGCAACAAGCCATCAGTCCATGGTGATCCCTTGGAAGCCGAGATGGCGGCGCTGGATGAAGGACTACAACTTGCTCTCCACTGGACTAACCTGCCGCTGCTTGTTGAAACGGATTGTGGCGAGCTGATAAAGATGGTGCAGTCGAAAGATAAAGACCGGTCGAGGTATGCGTACCGGGTTAATGAGATCAGAAGAGTTCTGGCTCAAGAAAGGAACATTAGTCTAGCTAAGATCAGCAGGCACGCAAATCTGGCGAGCCACACCCTAGCTTGTATGGGTCGCTTGCAACAGCGCACGGCATGCTGGCTCCGGAATTTCCCTAGGGAGATAGCTAGCATTGTCGAATCTGAATGTAATCATCATAGTTGATCAATGAAAAGTTCCCTTCCCGCAAAAAAAAAACATCAGTCCATCACCATGCATGGCCGGTTCTATGTTTGGGAAATTCCTATGGCAAACTCGACGACATGGGCCGGTGTGCAAGCAAGCGCGCGTGCATGCGCCCGTCGTCTGGCCGTCTGGCAGTAGGCGCCACCGGCCCGGAAAAACCCCAACGCCACCGGCCGTATGAGCCTATCTCGGCCGCTCTCTGTCTCTGCGGTCTGCACCACGCCGCGCACAGCTAGCGCGCAGCCAGCCAGCCGTGCCTCTGTTGCTTCTGGTCCGCGTGGCACTCTGCTCTGCAGCGTCTTTTTGATGGAGCACCGACTGCACCTGTTGAGACACCTGTGTGCTTTGCTTGGAATCTTGCCGTCACCAAAGCTACCAAGAGAGTTGAGATGAGTACGGAGGGGACACATGATTTTTTTTTACCGTGAATACGCAAACCTTGTTTGTGTATCTTTTGTTGATATAGAAGGGAATGAAATGAGTAAAAAAAGGATACAACATATATGACATAAACGCAAGAAGACGTGAACAAGTTACCCAAACAGTGGATACAGCAACCTAAACCCACGGAACCCCGATATAGAGGGTCCAGCCGAACCAGCATGAAGTCCAACATCACCAAAGCCAATATTAGGGACGCCGGGAGCGAGGAAGATAACACCTACATGATCCGATCCGGAGAACTGGACCTAGGGTTTCCCCTAAGCTCGAAGCGGGGCGCATGAGGAAGCCATGGCAGCGCCTCCAAGAAAGGAAAACGATACCCGCTGGTGTCGCCGCTGCCAGTACCGGCAAGCCGAGAAAATATTTCTCCTTGGGCAGAGCCTGAGCAATCCCAAATCCGCCAGGTGCGGAACCGGAGATGAGGAATCCACCACTGGTCGGAACCGCTACGACGGGAAGCAGGGTGGTGGGCTACACCTACCGCCGGAGGGTGGCCCTGGGCGCCCCAGATATATGAGCGTTGGGACTGACACCAAGCAAGGCGTAGAAGTGTACATGGTCAGGGAGGCGGCGAGGTAGAGAGAACGGGCGCAGGGGAAGTAACACAACTTCCAGTGATACTAGCGAGCAAGGAGCTAGAGGAACACATATCCAAGCTGTCGGGACCATAGTAGTCAGTACACCGACAAGTCGGGTGAATTGGCAGGAGCACAGACACTAGATCGGCGGGGCCGGAGTCGCGCCGGCAGAGGTGCCAATAAGCCACACTGGAAAACGCAGGTTCAGAGTTGTTGGGGCCGGAGCAGCGCTAAGCGCTAGCAAAACGCGTCGCAAGGCGCTAAGCGCACATCATGTCGCCAAATCGGTGTGCCGCTGGGGCAGTCGCCGCTTGACGGAGATAAATCCGACATATCTTGAGGTAGAGATCCTAAGCTAGGCATCTAGGAGCGATGGTAACAAGGACACATTATTTTATCCAGGTTCATGCTCTCCCAGAAGATAATACCATATGTCTTGCTTGTGTTTATTGCGTTGGGGTGTAGTACAGTGTACATGTATCTATCAAGAGATTGTGATATGTTTTTTATGAGCATGGCCCCTCGGTTTATATAGGCAAGTGGGGGGGGGGGGTCCTAGGGTTTATAGGATCCTAGTCGGCTACATATGAGGAGCCAGTGTTGCTCACATATCCGTTGTCTTGGAGAACACATAAAGTCTTCGGGATCTTCCTTGTAATCACCATGAGCCGGCCCACCAAGCCGAGAATCATCATGGTGAGAGGCCTCCTAGCCGGGACACCGTTAGTAGCCCCTGAACCGGCCTTCAATAAGAATTCAATCCGAGTTGTATCCTCAAATGCCTCTCACCACCTCGGTCCTGACAGGTTTCATGATAATTCAATCTGAGTTGTACACCGTTAAAGTCTCCACACAATTGGCCCATGGGCGCGAAGTATTCCCGCGCTCCTGGGGTGCTAATCGTCCGGTATATTCTAACAACACATACCGGTCTTATCCATGGGCCCACCCGGCCACATGGTATCCTGGCCGTGACGATTAATGAGATGTTTGAACATGGTGTGGTGTTGGGGAACGTAGTAATTTCAAAAAAATTCCTACGCACACACAGGATCATGGTGATGCATAGCAACGAGAGGGGAGAGTATGTCCACGTACCCTCGTAGACTGAAAGCGGAAGCGTTAGCACAACGCGGTTGATGTAGTCGTACATCTTCACGATCCGACCGATCCAAGTACCGAACGTACGGCACCTCCGAGTTCAGCACGTTCAGCTCGATGACGTCCCGTGAACTCCGATCCAGCAGAGCTTCACGGGAGAGTTCCGTCAGCACAACGGCGTGGTGACGGTGATGATGTCGCTACCGATGCAGGGCTTCGCCTAAGCACTGTTACGATATGACCGAGGTGGAATATGATGGAGGGGGCACCGCACACGGCTGGAATAGATCAATAGATCAACTTGTGTGTCTATGGGGTGCCCCCAGACCACGTATATAAAGGAGTGGAGGAGGGGGAGAGGACCGGCCCCAATGGCACGCCCTGGAGGAGTACTACTCCCACCGGGAGTAGGATTCCTCCCCTTCCAAGTAGTAGGAGTAGGAGACAAGGAAGAGGAAGAGGGAAGAGAAGGAAGGAGGGGGCGCCGCCCCTCCCCCTAGTCCAATTCGGACTAGTCATTGGGGGGCGCGCGGCCTGCCTCTCTCTCTCCCCTAAAGCCCAATAAGGCTCATATACTTCTTCCCCTGTATTCCTGAAACTCCCCGGTACTCCGAAAAATACCCGAACCACTCGGAACCTTTCCGATGTCCGAATATAGTCGTCCAATATATCGATCTTTACGTCTCGACCATTTCGAGACTCCTCGTCATGTCCCCGATCTCATCCGGGACTCCAAACTACCTTCGGTACATCAAATCACATAAACTCATAATACAAATCGTCACCGAACGTTAAGCGTGCGGACCCTACGGGTTCGAGAACTATGTAGACATGACCGAGACACGTCTCCCGTCAATAACCAATAGCGGAACCTGGATGCTCATATTGGCTCCCACATATTCTACGAAGATCTTTATCGGTCAAACCGCATAACAACATACGTTGTTCCCTTTGTCATCGGTATGTTACTTGCCCGAGATTCGATCGTCAGTATCTCAATACCTAGTTCAATCTCGTTACCGGCAAGTCTCTTTACTCGTTCCGTAATGCATCATCCCGCAACCAACTCATTAGTCACATTGCTTGCAAGGCTTATAGTGATGTGCATTACCGAGAGGGCCCAGAGATACCTCTCCGACAATCGGAGTGACAAATCCTAATCTCGAAATACGCCAACTCAACAAGTACCTTCAGAGACACCTGTCGAGCACCTTTATAATCACCCAGTTACATTGTGATGTTTGGTAGCACACAAAGTGTTCCTCCGGTAAACGGGAGTTGCATAATCTCATAGTCATAGGAACATGTATAAGTCATGAAGAAAGCAATAGCAACATACTAAACGATCAAGTGCTCAGCTAACGGAATGGGTCAAGTCAATCACATCATTCTCCTAATGATGTGATCCCGTTAATCAAATGACAACTCATATCTATGGTTAGGAAACTTAACCATCTTTGATTAACGAGCTAGTCAAGTAGAGGCATACTAGTGACACTATGTTTGTCTATGTATTCACACATGTATTATGTTTCCGGTTAATACAATTCTAGCATGAATAATAAACATTTATCATGAAATAAGGAAATAAATAATAACTTTATTATTGCCTCTAGGGCATATTTCCTCGAGTCTCCCACTTGCACATCACCATGTGATTTAACATCAAGAGTTCACATCTTTATGTGGTTAACACCCATAGTTCACATCGATATGTGACCAACACCCAAAGGGTTTACTAGAGTCAGTAATCTAGTTCACATTGCTATGTGATTAACACCCAAAGAGTACTAAGGTGTGATCATGTTTTGCTTGTGAGATAATTTTAGTCAACGGGTCTGTCACATTCAGATCCGTAAGTATTTTGCAAATTTCTATGTCTACAATGCTCTGCACGGAGCTACTCTAGCTAATAGCTCCCACTTTCAATATGTATCCAGATTGAGACTTAGAGTCATCTGGATCAGTGTCAAAACTTGCATCGACGTAACCCTTTACGACGAACCGAAACATATCCTTATTCCACTAAGGATAATTTTGACCGTTGTCCAGTGATCTACTCCTAGATCACTATTGTACTCCCTTGCCAAACTCAGTGGTAGGGTATACAATAGATCTGGTACACAACATGGCATACTTTATAGAACTTATGGCTGAGGCATAGGGAATGACTTTCATTCTCTTTCTATCTTCTGCCGTGGTCGGGCTTTGAGTCTTATTCGATTTCACACCTTGTAACACAGGCAAGAACTCTTTCTTTGACTGTTCCATTTTGATCTATTTTAAAATCTTGTCAAGGTATGTACTCATTGAAAAAACTTATCAAGCGTCTTGATCTATCTCCATAGATCTTGATGCTCAATATGTAAGCAGCTTCACCGAGGTCTTTCTTTGAAAAACTCCTTTCAAATACTCCTTTATGCTTTCCAGAAAATTCTACATTATTTTCGATCAACAATATGTCATTCACATATATTTATCAGAAATGTTGTAGTGCTCCCACTCACTTTCTTGTAAGTACAGGCTTCACCGCAAGTCTGTATAAAACTACATGCTTTGATCAACTCATCAAAGCGTATATTCCAACTCCGAGATGCTTGCACCAGTCCATAGATGGATCGCTGGAGCTTGCACATTTTGTTAGCACCTTTAGGATCGACAAAACCTTCTGGTCGCATCATATACAACTCTTCTTTAAGAAATCCATTAAGGAATGTAGTTTTGACATCCATTTGCCAGATTTCATAAAATGCGGCAATTTGCTAACATGATTCAGACAGACTTAAGCATCGCTACGAGTGAGAAAATCTCATCGTAGTCAACACCTTGAAAAGAAACTTTTTTTGACAAGTCTAGCTTTGTAGATAGTAACACTACTATCAGCGTCCGTCTTCCTCTTCAAGATCCATTTATTTTCTATGGCTTGCCGATCATCGGGCAAGTCAACCAAAGTCCACACTTTGTTCTCATACATGGATCCCATCTCAGATTTCATGGCCTCAAGCCATTTTTGCGGAATCTGGGCTCATCATCGCTTCCTCATAGTTCGTAGGTTCGTCATGGTCAAGTAACATGACCTCCAGAACAGGAATACTGTACCACTCTGGTGCGGATCTCACTCTGGTTTACCTACGAGGTTCGGTAGTAACTTGATCTGAAGTTACATGATCATCATCATTAGCTTCCTCACTAGTTGGTGTAGTAGTCACAGGAACAGATTTCTGTGATGAACTACTTTCCAATAAGTGAGCAGGTACAGTTACCTCATCAAGTTCTACTTTCCTCCCACTCACTTCTTTCGAGAGAAACTCCTTCTCTATAAAGGATCCATTCTTAGCAACGAATAACTTGCCTTCGAATCTGTGATAGAAGGTGTACCCAACTGTCTCCTTTGGGTATCCTATGAAGACACATTTCTCCGATTTGGGTTTGAGTTTATCAGGATGAAACTTTTTCGTATAAGCATCGCAACCCCAAACTTTAAGAAATGACAACTTGGGTTTCTTGCCAAACCACAGTTCATACGGTGTCGTCTCAACGGATTTAGATGGTGCCCTTTAACGTGAATGCAGTTGTCTCTAATGCATAACCCCAAAACTATAGTGGTAAATCAGTAAGAAACATCATAGATTGCACTATATCCAATAAAGTACGGTTATGACGTTCGGACACACCATTATGCTGTGGTATTCCAGGTGGCACGAATTTGTGAAACTATTCCACATTGTTTTAATTGAAGACCAAACTTGTAACTCAAATATTTGTCTCCGCGATCAGATCGTAGAAACTTTATTTTCTTGTCACGATGATTTTCCACTTCACTCTGAAATTCTTTGAACTTTTCAAATGTTTCAGACTTATGTTTCATCAAGTAGATATACCCGTATCTGCTCAAATCATCTGTGAAGGTTAGAAAATAACGATACCCGCCGCGAGCCTCAACACTCATCGGACCGCATACATCAGTATGTATTATTTTCAATAAGTCAGTTGCTCGCTCCATTGTTCTGGAGAACGGAGTCTTAGTCATCTTGCCCATGAGGCATGGTTCGCAAGCATCAAGTGATTCCAAAAACCCATCAGCATGGAGTTTCTTCATGCGCTTTACACCAATATGACCTAAACGGCAGTGCCACAAATAAGTTGCACTATCATTATGAACTTTGCATCTTTTAGCTTCAATATTATGAATATGTGTATCACTACAATCGAGATCCAACAAACCATTTTCATTGGGTGTATGACCATAGAAGGTTTTATTCATGTAAACAGAACAACAATTATTCTCTAATTTAAATGAATAACCGTATTGCAATAAACATGATCAAATCATATTCATGCTCAACGCAAACACCAAATAACATTTATTTAGGTTCATCACTAATCCCGAAAGTATAGGGAGTGTGCGATGATGATCATATCGATCTTGGAACTGCTTCCAACACACATCGTCACTTCACTCTTAACTAGTTTCTGTTCATTCTGCAACTCCCGTTTCGAGTTACTACTCTTAGCAACTGAACTAGTATCAAATACCGCGGGGTTGCTATAAACACTAGTAAAATACACATCAATAACATGTATATCAAATATACCTTTGTTCATTTTGCCATCTTTCTTATCCGCCAAATACTTGGGGCAGTTTCGCTTCGAGTAACTAGTCCCTTTGGAGTAGAAGCACTTAGTCTCAGGCTTAGGTCCAGACTTGGGCTTCTTCACTTGAGCAGCAACTTGCTTGCCATTCTTCTTGAAGTTCCCCTTCTTCCCTTTGCCCTTTTCTTGAAACTAGTGGTCTTGTTAACCATCAACACTTGATGTTTTTCTTGATTTCTACCTTCGTCGATTTCAGCATCGCGAAGAGCTTGGGAATCGTTTCCGTTATCCCTTGCATATTATAGTTCATCACGAAGTTCTAGCAACTTGGTGATAGTGACTAGTGAACTTTGTCAATCACTATCTTATCTGGAAGATTAACTCCCACTTGATTCAAGTGATTGTAGTACTCAGACAATCTGAGCACATGCTTACTGGTTGAGCTATTCTCCTCCATCTTATAGGCAAAGTAATGTCAGAGGTCTCATACCTCTCGACACGGGCATGACTATGAAATACCAATTTCAACTCTTGGAACATCTTATATGCTCCGTGGCATTCAAAACATTTTTTGAAGTCCCGGTTCTAAGCCGTAAAGCATGGTGCACTAAACTATCAAGTAGTTATCATACCGAGCTTTTGTCAAAACGTTCAAAACTTCTGCATCTGCTCCTGCAATAGTTCTGTCACCTAGCGGTGCATCAAGGACATAATACTTCTGTGCAGCAATGAGGATAATCCTCAGATCACGGAGCTAGTCCGCATCTTTGCTACTAACATCTTTCAACTTATTTTTCTCTAGGAACATATCAAAAATAAAACAGGGGAGCTAAACGCGAGCTATTGATCTACAACATAGACATGCTAATACTACCAGGACTAAGTTCATGATAAATTAAAGTTCAATTAATCATATTACTTAAGAAATCCCACTTAGATAGACATCCCTCTAATCATCTAAGTGATCGCGTGATCCATATCAACTAAACCATGTCCGATCATCACATGAGATGGAGTAGTTTCAATGGTGAACATCACTATGTTGATCATATCTACTATATGATTCACGCTCGACCTTTCGGTCTCAGTGTTCCGAGGCCATATCTGCATGTGTTAGGGTCGTCAAGTTTAACCTGAGTATTCCGCGTGTGCAACTGTTTTGCACCCGTTGTATTTGAACGTAGAGCTTATCACACCCGATCATCACGTGGTGTCTCAGCACGAAGAACTTTCGCAACGGTGCATACTCAGGAAGAACACTTATAGCTTGAAATTAGTGAGAGATCATCTTATAATGCTACCATCGATCTAAGCAAAATAAGATGCATAAAAGATAAACATCACATGCAATCAACATAAGTGATATGATATGGCCATCATCATCTTGTGCTTGTGATCTCTATCTCCGAAGCACCGTCATGATCATCATCGTCACCGGCGTGACACCTTGATCTCCATCGTAGCATCGTTGTCGTCTCGCCAACTATTGCTTCTACGACTATCGCTACCGCTTAGTGATAAAGTAAAGCAATTCCAGGGCGATTGCATTGCCTACAATAAAGCGACAACCATATGGCTCCTGCCAGTTGCCGATAACTCGGTTACAAAACATGATCATCTCATACAATAAATATAGCATCATGCCTTGACCATATCACATCACAACATGCCCTGCAAAAACAAGTTAGACGTCCTCTACTTTGTTGTTGCAAGTTTTACGTGGCTGCTACGGGCTGAGCAAGAACCGTTCTTACCTACGCATCAACACCACAACGATAGTTCGTCAAGTTAGTGTTGTTTTAACCTTCTCAAGGACCGGGCGTAGCCATACTCGGTTCAACTAAAGTTGGAGAAACTGACACCCGCCAGCCACCTGTGTGCAAAGCACGTCGGTAGAACCAGTATCGCGTAAGCGTACGCGTAATGTCGGTCCGGGCCGCTTCATCCAACAATACTGCCGAACCAAAGTATGACATGCTGGTAAGCAGTATGACTTGTATCGCTCATAACTCACTTGTGTTCTACGCGTGCATATAACATCTACGCATAAACCTGGCTCGGATGCCACTGTTGGGGAATGCAGTAATTTCAAAAAATTTCCTATGCACACACAGGATCATGGTGATGCATAGCAACGAGAGGGGAGAGTATGTCCACATACCCTCGTAGACCGAAAGCGGAAGCGTTAGCACACCGCGGTTGATGTAGTCGTACATCTTCACGATCCGACCGATCCAAGTACCGAACATACGGCACCTCCGAGTTCAGCACACGTTCAGCTCGATGACATCCCGCGAACTCCGATCCAGCAGAGCTTCACGGGAGAGTGCCGTCAGCACGACGGCGTGGTGACGGTGATGATGTTGCTACCGATGCAGGGCTTCGCCTAAGCACCGCTACGATATGACCGAGGTGGAATATGGTGGAGGGGGCACCGCACACGGCTGGAATAGATCAACATATCAACTTGTGTGTCTATGGGGTGCCCCCTGGCCACGTATATAAAGGAGTGGAGGAGGGGGAGAGGGTCGGCCCCTATGGCGCGCCCTGGAGGAGTCCTACTCCCACCGGGAGTAGGATTCCTCCCCTTCCAAGTAGTAGGAGTAGGAGACAAGGAAGGGGAAGAGGGAAGAGAAGGAAGGAGGGGGCACCTCCCCTTCCCCTAGTCTAATTCGGACTAGTCATTGGGGGGCGCGCGGCCTGCCTCTCTCTCTCCCCTAAAGCCCAATAAGGCCCATATACTTCTTCCCCCGTATTCCCGTAACTCCCCGGTACTCCAAAAATACCCGAACCACTCGGAACCTTTCCGATGTCTGAATATAGTCGTCCAATATATCGATCTTTATGTCTCGACCATTTCGAGACTCCTCGTCATGTCCCCGATCTCATACGGGACTCCGAACTACCTTCGGTACATCAAATCACATAAACTCATAATACAAATCGTCACCGAACGTTAAGCGTGCGGACCCTACGGGTTCGAGAACTATGTAGACATGACCGAGACACGTCTCCGGCCAATAACCAATAGCGGAACCTGGATGCTCATATTGGCTCCCACATATTCTACGAAGATCTTTATCGGTCAAACCGCATAACAACATACTTTGTTCCCTCTGTCATCGGTATGTTACTTGCCCGAGATTCGATCGTCGATATCTCAATACCTAGTTCAATCTCGTTACCGGCAAGTCTCTTTACTCGTTCCGTAATGCATCATCCCGCAACTAACTCATTAGTCACATTGCTTGCAAGGCTTATAGTGATGTGCATTACCGAGATGGCCCAGAGATACCTCTCCGACAATCGGAGTGGCAAATCCTAATCTCGAAATACGCCAACTCAACAAGTACCTTCGGAGACACCTGTAGAGCACCTTTATAATCACCCAGTTACGTTGTGACGTTTGGTAGCACACAAAGTGTTCCTCCGGTAAACGGGAGTTGCATAATCTCATAGTCATAGGAACATGTATAAGTCATGAAGAAAGCAATAGAAACATACTAAATGATCAAGTGCTAAGCTAACGGAATGGGTCAAGTCAATCACATCATTCTCCTAATGATGTGATCCCGTTAATCAAATGACAACTCATATCTATGGTTAGGAAACTTAACCATCTTTGATTAACGAGCTAGTCAAGTAGAGGCATACTAGTGACACTATGTTTGTCTATGTATTCACACATGTATTATGTTTCCGGTTAATACAATTCTAGCATGAATAATAAACATTTATCATGAAATAAGAAAATAAATAATAACTTTATTATTACCTCTAGGGCATATTTCCTTCATGTGGGGCCCCACCAAGGTCACATCCCATCAAGTGGGATCATTCGTAACGAGAAGATATCCACATCAATATGAACGGGGAGCGGCTAGCATGGAATCTAAGTATCGACACAGCCTTTGACATTGACATGCTGCATGGGGCAATGGGAGCAGTAATCAGAGACGATAAGGGCCATATTATTGTTGCTGGAAACAAATTGATTGATTCATGTTATGATGTTTTGATGGAGGAAGCGATGGCTCTCAAGTTTGGTCTCAATATTGCATTGACAGCGGGTTGTAGCAAAATTGTCGTGAACTCTAACAATCTGGAACTCATAGAGACTATGCAAAATGAAGGTCATTTTGCTGGGAATGCGGCAGCCATTATTGATGACTGTTATCACCTGGCATGCGAGGTCAGCTCTGTTACTTTTGAGTTTTGTTCAAGAGAAGCTAATACCACAACTCTCATGAATTAGCTAAACTAGCTAGATATTCTTTTTGTAATGAGTGGTTTGAAGATGCTCCAATTAAGCTACTTCCTATGTTGATTAAGGATGTAAATTTGATTACCAATTAATAAAGAGGAAGTAAAGTTAAAAAAAATGAATCTAAGCACCTGGTATAAAAATAGGAAAAACTAACCTGGACCGTGGGAATAGAAATGAACGATAGAGATCCAGGTTGAGGGATCTGGAGTTACACAATTCTGTGCTAAGGCTGCTCGTAGAGTAACATAAATAATAAAATGCATGTCACATAGACAAAAAATATAATATGGCAAGTAATTAACAAGAAGAGATACAATGACTCCACAAAGTAATTAATGAGTAATATGTTAGGGCATCTTCAACGGTAACCCGCAAAAATCCTCCCGTATCCGTCCACGGACCGCGGGGCGGTCCGCAGGGATACAGGATACAACTATCCAACGTTTTCACAACAACTCAAACCAACCTGATGAAATTCGTTCAAACAAATCCAGAATTCATATAAACACGGACGGATTTTATATAAACATACAAGATTTCATGTAAACATGACAGATTTCATCACAAATACATCAAAGCAGTCCTAGGCGGGCTCTAGAGTATAATTAATACATAATCTAAATGATCGTCGGCGTCCGGTTCCCATCTCCGGCCATCAGCCCGGAGAACTGAAGCTTCACCATCTTCAGTTCCGCCTCGGCGCTCTCCAGCTCCGCCTCCGTGACCTTCGCCTCCGGAGCCCCGGGAACTGAAGCTGTCTGCCTCGACGTCGCTGCCAAGCGACTAATCGGGCCGAAGATGCCCAGCCCACCAAACTTGGCGTCGACGGGATTGGAGGAGGCGTGGCCGTCCTGGGACTCTTCCTCGCTGCCGGCGACGCCAGCGGACGTGCCGGCTTATTCGTGGTCGTGGCACCGGAACACAGCCTCGGCGATGTCCTCCTCGTCGGTGTCACCGAACAACGCCTCGCCCACGTCGTCATCGCACTCGTTGCCGGCGGCCGCCACCTCCGCCATCCACTGCCGGTACCACCAGTGGGCGAAGCGGATCTCGCCGACGGAGCGGTAGAACTCGAGCAGCGCCTTCCATGTCCGCCTCTTCCAGAGGATCCCGCTTCGGCGCTTCCCTACTCGAACCTACTTTACTAACATCCGACATAAGGCTATCCATTGGCGACTCCCCTGCTTCCCTGGAGCAAGATCCGGTGGTGGCCCATCTCCCTATCGCTCGTCGGCGGCGGCGGCGGCCAGTCCAGATACGGTGCTTCCCTGGAGCCCACTGCAGTTGCTCCATGCCTCCCCCTCCCCCTCCAACTTCCAGGTCACCTCGCTTCGCCTCCCAGGCATCCCCGACGTCGCGCTGCACACCATTGACCCTGGACCCCGCCGCCGCCACCATGGTCTCCTCCTCCCCGGCGGCTGCCGGTGTCCCAACGGCGCAGCTGCTCAGGAGCCACCATATGGCCTTCTCCGTGCCAGTCTCCAACCCGGACGGTGAGGGATTCGTTCCTAGATGAAGGGGGTGTTTGGTTCAGGGAATTTTTAGTCCCAGAGACTAGAAAAAGTCCCTAAAAAGTCCCTAGGAACCAAACGGGAGGGACTTTTTCTACAGGGACTAGAAAAAGACTCTACTAGAGAGTCTTTTTTGATTAGTCCCTGGGACTAGAAAAAGTCCTAGGACTTCTGAACCAAACACCCCCGAAGTTTAGTTCGTTGGATTTCTACTTTCTGAACATTAATTGCAGAGTTTCTGACTGCTAATTAAACTTGCTATCTAGTTGACGTCCCATGATCAGTTGCCATATTTGTACCAGCTGAGTTGTGCTGAAGAAGTACCATATGCTTCTCTTTCATCTGATTAGGAAATCACAAACCCTTTTACTAGACTAATAATTACATCAATCTTAATTAGCATTCACCTCTTTAATTAGATAATTCACATGACTTTTTTTCTCTGACCACAACAACGCACCTATCCAACTCTCTTTTATTTTCTGTATGGGTGGAAATCGTTTCTACTTGTAGCAACTGTACCCGCCGATTCTCCGTAAATATACTTGTAAGTTATGTCCTGTTGAACTACTCCCTCCGTTTGGAATTACTTGTCTCGAAAATGAATGTATCTAGAACTAAAATACGTCTAGATACATCCATTTCCGCGACAAGTAATTCCGAACGGAGGGAGTAGTTCAGTAAATCATGGAGGGGCAATAGATATTCACTTGTCTCCAATTTTCATGTCTGTGATCATTGATTGAGATATTGTTGTTGTTGTAAGACAAGTAGGACTTTGAGATTGTACAACTTGAGTAAGCATATCAGTGTTGTTTTCGGTTGGCATTTGTTGATACCTATTATGGTTGCATTTTACGCCGATTCACAAATTAAGCCACATTACAACTCTTTTTTAGTGTAAAATAAATAAATATATTATTTCTGAATTATGCAGTAACACTCCACAAGTAAAAAAAAATTGCAGCTTTTTAACCTTCTTGTAGGTAAAAAACAAGACTCTCATTGTGTGTACCCTCTAATTTCAACTCTTAACTTTGCACCTTGAAATTGTAGATGACTTCTCAGTTTGTTATGTTTCAGGTGACTGAAATTCAGCTATCTGAATTTTGGTGTAGAATGCACTTTCTGCTCTGGGCTTGATGGATAGTTCAGAGCTGGATATAGAAAGGGTCTTTGTTAAGCTACACTTTCGCAATCTAATCATTTGGTATATCATTTTCATTTGTCGGTATTTCCATTACTTTCTACTGAAATCTGCTCAATGGGCTGACAAGTAGACCTTTTCGTTGAATGTATAGTAATGTTTGCTCGACTATGTTAAAGTAGTGTTTTTCCAATATTACCTTAGGGTATCAGTTTAGAGAAAATGTTAGAATTGAAAAGTTACAACAAGACTGTACAAAAAAAACTTTGAGACAAGGATTTTGTATGAAGCTACAGTTCCTGTCCATATTTTGCTTTTCTGATATTTGATATGAAGCTTCAGTTCTTATACTAAATACAGTTCATGTATCCTTCTGCTTTTCCAAGACATTATGTGAAGCAACCCATAGCAACTTGCAGCATCACCTTTTAATTGGTGCACTTTGTGAATTCAAGTTTGACAGTGCCCGACTCCATTTAATATTTTGTGTCAAGCACTAGGTTCATAAACACTGGATGCATGTTGCTCTGGTCTATTGACTAAACCATTTTCTTTTCAATGTTTCAGGTTTGGTGTCTAGAAAAGAAAATCCAGGCTTGGAGTTGAAAGTGGTCCTAATTAACCTATGTAGGTTCGAGAAGGCATTGATTCTTTACATGAATATGCTTCCTGTTATGCAGTGGAAAATAATGCCGTGTCGCCAGCTCGTTCATGACAACCATCTATTCAGATTTGCTCCTATCTAATTATGCAAGAAACTTATTTATATCTTACAATACATCAAGCTAATAGTCCCAGGAACCTGAAATCAGCTTAAATCATAACATCATGTTTTCGTCAAAAAGCTTTATTGTGGCATAAATACTAAGTCATGAGGAACATTCGGATGCAAAGCACCCATGTTCTTGAAAGAAACCCATTTCTGTTCTCTCTTTTTTACTTTTCAAAAAGTTATCTCAAGCATATGCTTTTATTTTAGTGCATGTAGATTTTACAACTGCATGCCCAGGCTTAAATAGTACTCCCTTCATCCCAAAATAAGTGTCATGGATCTCATACAACTTTGTACTAAATCAGCGGCGCTTATTTTGAGCGGAGGGAGTAACAAAAGGACATATATAGTAGCAGAAGAACATGATATATTGGATAGCTTCTGCTATCGACATTCATGTTCATTTTGTTAGATGTGTATAGTTACTTCTGTACATCCCCATTGTATAAGGGGCTTTTCTGCACTTTACCACACCTGTATATGTACTGGCCTTTGGCCCTCAGTAAAGCTAGTTGCTGATTATCCAACATGGTATCAGATGTTAGGCTATCCCCTTCCTCTCTCACGCTGCAACTCCGTGCCCCTCGTTCCTAGCCTGCTCGCCTCCATCTCGTCCGGCCGCCACCTCGCCCGGCTGCCGTCCCGTCCGGCCGTCGCCCTGCTCGGCCGCTGCTCCGTCTGGCGCCGTCTCGCCCGTCCGGCTGCTGCGGGCTAGGCTCCGTCTCTGGCTAGCGCTGCCAAGGATGGCTAGCGCCTGACCAGCTGCCGCCTCTCCTCTCTGATCGGCCGCTGCTGTTCGTCTGCGTCCGGTCCCGTCCGCCAACTGCTGCTACCGGTCCCGTCCCGTCCGGCTCCCTCCCGCCTGGTCTTTGCTCTGCCTCGAGCGCCCTCGCTCGTTTCCTGCCTCGAGCGCTCGATCCAGATTCGTTTCTGGGTCCGTTGACTTCAAAAAAAAAGAGAGAAGCGAATAGCAGCAGCAGAGTGACTTCCTCATGTCCTCTTTGGGCTATGTCGCGGTCCCTCGGTGCTCGGTGATCTTCGATGGCACCAACTATGCTGAGTTTGTGGGTTTCATGCGCATCCATATGCGTGGACTCCTTCTGTGGGGCGTTCTCTCTGGCGAGGTCCCTTGTCCGCCTTGCCCGGTTGCGCCAGTTGTCGTGGTATTCTCACGGGGGGCTTGCGAGTCGACAGATGCCACAAGGGCTTAGTGTGAGGGTAAGACTGCTGCTGATAGGCCCGGGAGTGGGTATGCGAGTAGCACGCGCTAGTTTACCCAGGTTCGGGGCTCTCTGGAGAGATAATACCCCTACTCCTGCATGTCTGAGTATATCTGTTATATCTGGTACAGAGTTGCTGCTGGAGCTGTATCTGAAAGCAGTGCCACAGGCATCTGGTTTCATATATGCATGTATGTGGCATGCTCTAGTGGCCGGCCATGCTCATGGCCGAATGGGTGTGCCTGGGCATGTATGCATGCGTGAGTGCATGTGGGGGTGGATGGATGGATGGATGGATGGCTATATATAGTGTGGAGCTAGCTTACTATCTAAGCTATGTGGTGGTATGGGAGCAAGGCATGGTGGGGTGTCATGCTTGTCCCCTGGGTCACTTCATAAATAGTGCCAGGGGACAAGTGACACTATACATGATGGCGTCGAGGTACAGCCGTCTCGTCCGCGGTATGGCCACCACGTCGGGGTCTTGTCGGTGTCGGATCGGGCTGCAGTCGGCAGCCGGCTAGTTGGTGCAGTCGGCAGCCGGCCAGGCAGAGCAGTGGGACGGGGAGCCGGCAGGAGCAGCCGGGCAGTCGGACTGAGGGGCTTTGCTAGCCCCGATGTCTTGAAATATTGTCTTGCCGTCTTCGGGGTACCCGTGGCCAATTACTCCGACAGTAGCCCCCAAGCCTCCGGGCAACTTGGCAAAGTTGGGCGGAGGTTTTTTGGTGGGTGTTCATGGAAATGATCATGCAAAAAGACAAAGTTAGTCCACGCAGATATATCAAATGATTGCTTTTAGCATTGCAAGTTTTATGCGGAGGGTGCCGACTCGGTTTCGTCCGATCCCCCTTCAATCTTTTTCGTGTTCCCTCCGCTCTTTGGCTTGTGCTCTCGCTTGCCGGACAGCCGCTTTGCGGTCTGTGGCTGAGAGTGGGCCGCGGAGTGGAGTGTACAATACTCAGACTCTGGGAGCGAATTCAACCGAGTAGATACTTGCAAAGGAAACGGCCGGGTCGCCCGAACCATTTTTCTTCCCGGACGTTTTTCGCGTGGGTGGCCTCCAGCGTTCACTCTTGCTAGCCGGACAGCCGCTCTGCGGTCTGTGACTAAGAGTGGGCCTTTGGTACCACGCACGCTACTAAGCCGTCTGCGGGAACTAACGTCTCAGGCCAAGAGGTCAGCCCCCGGGCCAACTCTGGCTGGCGCCGGGGCGGGCGAACAGTGCTGCAACTGTAATAAAATGCGGAGATAGCCCTCGAGCATCGCTCGGGGTTATCTGTGCTCTCGCGGTGAAAAAATATGCGGGTGAGGAGCTCACATTGATTTTCGTGTAGCCGAGGCGGAGGTCGTCGAAGACAGCCGGCGCGGCTCGGCGCTCGCGGAGCGCGTCGGCGCACCCGCTAGGTGTAGCCCTCGAGCCTCTAGGCGCTCGAGGAGGGGTCCCGGCCGGTCAGGCTCGACCGGCCAGGCGGCGAGGCGTCTTGCAGCGCCCTTTTTCTTCTTCTGACGGTTGCTGGCAGCCGGACAAAACTCTTCTCTTGTCTGCAATCTTTCGTGGGGGCGCGCCAGCGCACCCACTAGGTGTAGCCCCCGAGATTCGGGCCGACTGCTGAGCAGTCAGGCCGGATCTTCCGGCAACGACTTTGTCTTCTTTCCTCACGAGGGCGCGTCAGCGCATCCGCTGGGTGTAGCCCCCGAGATTCGGGCCGACTGCTGAGCAGTCGGGCCGGATCTTCCGGCAACGACTTTGTCTTCTTTCCTCGCGGGGGCGCGTCAGCGCACCCGTTGGGTGTACCCCGAGATTCGGGCCGACTGCTGAGCAGTCGGGCCGGGTCTCCCGGCAACTACTTTGTCTTCTTCTTGCTCGCGGGGGCGCGTCAGCGCACCCGCTGGGTGTAGCCCCCGAGATTCGGGCCGAGGCTCGACCGGCCAGGCGTCGAGGCGGACACGCAGCCGGGCGGTCCCGGCTACTAGCCAGGCGGCGACGCGAGCAGTCGACCAGAGCAGCCGACGGGACTGCTGCCCATGCAGTCGGCCATGCACGCGGCCGTGTATGTGGGCGTGCAGCCGGCCATGCATGCATGCTGCATGTACACAATATTTCTCTTTTCTTTTTCACTGCCAGTCGGCTGTCGGCAGTGGGCTTTTTTTTAGCACCCGGCTTGACTTTTCTTTTCTTCAACCGGCCTCCCACCTCTTTTTCTCTTTTCCTCGCATGGGGCAGCCGGCCTCTTCTTTTTCTTCTGGACAGCAGGCGGCTGCAATGGGATCCGGCGGGAGCGCGCGATGCGCAGCAAGCCGGCCGGCGGGAAACCGGGCGGGTGCGGCACCAGTCGGATGGAGAAGCCGGCAGGCGGGCGCGGGAGGTTGGCGGCGACCCGGAGCCGACCCGTAATGGCCGCGCGCAGACGGCGCAAGGCGGCGCGGCCGGCTAGGCGGCAAGCCGGCCACGGAGCAAGCGGGAACCGGTCGGGCCCGCCGCAGTCGGCGCGGGAGTCGGTGGGCACGCGGCAGTCGAAGCAGGAAGCCACCGGGGCGCCGAGCGGCGGGGAGGAGCCGGATGCTCAGGGCCGGCTGGGCGAGAAGGCGGAGCGGCGCTTGGAGGCGGCCGGAGCCTGCAGGGCGACGGGGAGCCACCGGGCGCGGGCCGGGACAAGGCAGAAGGCGGGGAGGCAGCCAACGCCAGCGGGAAGCGGCCGGCGCGGGGCCGCGACTCGGCGGGCGTGGAGGCCGGGCGCCGCGGCGGCCGGAACGGGACCAGGCCACCCGTGCAGGGGCCAAGAGAGGCCGGACGCGGCCGGACCGGGGCGGAGGAGGCCCGGCGGCGGGGGCCGCGGGCGCGCGAGAGCGAGGCCGGGTGGGCGTAGCCGGGGCCGGCCGAGGCCGAGCCGGGATGGCGCAGGAGGAGGCGACCTGGCAGGGGCCTGGAGCCGGCAGGCAGGCGGCTCGGGAGTCGGACGCGGAGGACCCGGGCGGCACGGAGGGCGCGGGATGTCGCGGGAGGCCGGCCACGGAGGCAGCTGGGTGGCGCGGGCGGAGCCGGCCTGCCGGGACGGGCGAGCGTGAGCCGGCTAGGGAGATGGGCCGGCCTGGAGCGACCGGGTCGACGAGGCGGCCAGCCAGCGCGCGGGGGGAGGCACTGCTGGCGACACCGTGGTACAGCGGACGACGACGCGATACTGTTGGGGTACTGTAGGTGAACAGCGCGCGCCCCCAGCGACAATGAACGGGGAATGGCCGTCGCATCCGCGGTGTCCGATGGGACGCAGCGACGGGACGCGGGGGCGCACGCATAGGACCCATGGCGAGGTTGAGCGCCAGGCCAGGCGAAGCGCAGCAGCGGGGTGTTGAAGGTCGCAGGGGAGGAGGCAGCGGCCATGGCACGGTGGCGTGCTGAAGGACGAAACAGCAGCAGCAGCAGGGCGCGGCCCCCAGCACGAGGGGCTCCTCCCCTGGTGGCGTTTGAGCGAGGATGCAGTAGGAGCATCTACAACCGGACAGCAACGCCATGGATATTGGGAGCGCTTCGCCATTGTCTGACTAATGCATGGCTAGTATCTGACCATTATCTGGGTATGGCCATTGTCTGGGGCATGTCTGACTTGCATCCGAGGGATTTCTGGGTAGTGTATGGGGAACAAAAAAGGCAGGCGAGCAGCAGCGCACGCGGGCGTGTCTAAGGCGCTTGATGCCTATACCACCGGCGAGGACGCGCCGTCCCGCGCGGCCGCCCCGGGGGCGTGTTGATGTCGGGACCCCGAGCGCTAACGGAGAGACGGCGGCGACGCCGCGCCGGTGATGACGAAGATGGCAAGGCCGACGACGAGGACGCGCCGCCCCTCGCGGCCACTCCGGGGGCGTGTCGATGTCGAGCCCCTGACCGCTACTAGAGAGATGGCGCGACGCCGTGGCGGTGAAGACGAAGATGGTCCCGCCCGGACAGCGAAACCAGCAGCAGCGTGATAGCATAGTAGTAGTACCACCCCACGGTGGGCGCCAACTGTCGTGGTATTCTCACGGGGGGCTTGCGAGTCGACAGATGCCACAAGGGCTTAGTGTGAGGGTAAGACTGCTGCTGATAGGCCCGGGAGCGGGTATGCGAGTAGCACGCGCTAGTTTACCCAGGTTCGGGGCTCTCCGGAGAGATAATACCCCTACTCCTGCATGTCTGAGTATATCTGTTATATCTGGTACAGAGTTGCTGCTGGAGCTGTATCTGAAAGCGGTGCCACATGCATCTGGTTTCATATATGCATGTATGTGGCATGCTCTAGTGGCCGGCCATGCTCATGGCCGAATGGGTGTGCCTGGGCATGTATGCATGCGTGAGTGCATGTAAGGGTGGATGGATGGCTATATATAGTGTGGAGCTAGCTTACTATCTAAGCTATGTGGTGGTATGGGAGCAAGGCATGGTGGGGTGTCATGCTTGTCCCCTGGGTCACTTCATAAATAGTGCCAGGGGACAAGTGACACTATACATGATGGCGTCGAGGTACAACCGTCTCGTCCGCGGTATGGCCGCACGTCGGGATCTTGTCGGTGTCGGATCGGGCTGCAGTCGGCAGCCGGCTAGTTGGTGCAGTCGGCAGCCGGCAGCCGGCCAGGCAAAGCAGTCGGACGGGGAGCCGGCAGGAGCAGCCGGGTAGTCGGACTGAGGGGCTTTGATAGCCCCGATGTCTTAAAATATTGTCTTGCCGTCTTCGGGGTACCCGTGGACAATTACTCCGACACCAGTGGCTCCAATCCCACCAGTGCCGCCGGTCCTTGCTGCTGATGCTTCTCAGGCTGATCGGGATGCCACCAAGGCTCTAGATGATGCTGCGGTTGATGCTTATGATCAGCAGGTATCCTCCTATTCTGATCCTCTTTCTGTCTATCGGGATGATCTGTCAGCTTACACTCAGTGGTGCAATGATGATGCTCGATCTGCTGCTGTTCTCACTGCAAGTGTCCTCCCTCAGTTTGCTTCAGAGTTCATGGGCCTCGGCACTGTTGCAGCAATGTGGTCCTATCTTTGTCAGCGCTATCAACCCTCTGGCGATGCTCTCTACCTCTCTGTGGTGCGTCAGAAGCATGCTCTTCAGCAGGGTGACTCGTCTGTTGATGATTTCTATTCACAGTGCTCTGCCATCTGGCGTCAGCTTGACTCCCCGCGGACAGTTGTTTGTGGAACTTGTCGTTGCTGTCAGACTACTCGGTCCGATTTGGAGTTTCAGCGGGTTCATGAGTTCCTATCACGTCTCCGCTCTGAGTTTGAGCCGAGACGTGCTCACTTTCTTGCCCGTGGTCGTGTTCCTATCTCGGAGGTGCTTGCCAAGCTTCGTGCTGAGGAGACCCGCCTTCGCTCTGCCGGTTTGCTGGTGGTCCCGTCTGTGTTGGCTGCTCGGGCTCCTGTGTCGTCTGCTCGGCTCTCCGCTCCACCGCTCCTACCCACACCTTCAGGGGGGTGGGTCGCCCTGCTTATACTGAGAGGGGCCGGTCACGCCGTGACACCTTCTGTGGCTACTGCTCTCGGCCAGGTCATCCAGAATCTGATTGCCGTGAGAAGAAGCGAGACCAGAGGCGCTCCTCTTCCAGTGGGACTCCTGGATCTTCCTCGACTCCGTCACTCACTGACCAGGACATTGTGAGGCTCAAGCGTCTCTTGGCTTCCTCAGGCTCTTCGTCGACCGGTTCCGCTGCTGCTGTGACTGCATCCACTTCTCCATCACCGAAGGCATCTACACAGTCAGGTACATCTTCGTGGGTTCTGGATTCTGGAGCCTCCTTTCATATGTCTTCTGATTCTTCTGTGCTGTCTTCCCTTTAACCTCTTGATTCGCCTGTTAATGTTCTTACTGCCGATGGCACATCGCTTCCTGTTACCAGTCGTGGTTTTCTTTCCACTCCATCTTTTTCTGTTCCTAGTGTTTCACATGTTCCTCGCCTTACCATGAATCTTTTTTCCGCCGCCCAACTTACTGATGGTTGTCGTGTCATTCTTGATACCGACTCTTGCTCCATTCAGGATCGTCGCACCAAGACTTTGGTTGGTGCTGGCCCCCGGCGCCGTGAGTCAGAGGGCCTTTGGGAGGTTGAATGGCTTTGTGTTCCTTCCGCTGCCACCACTTCTGCCTGCTCCCATGCTCTTGCTGCTTCTTCGTCTGCGTCCTTCCAGCAGTGGCATCATCGCCTTGGTCACATATGTGGCTCTCGCTTGTCTTCTTTAGTTCATCAGGGCCTCTTAGGGTCTGTATCTGGAGATGTATCCTTACATTGTAATGGTTGCAGACTTGGCAAACAGACCCAATTACCTTATCCTACTAGCGAGTCTGTATCTCAGCGTCCTTTTCACTTAGTTCATTCTGATGTCTGGGGTCCTGCTCCCTTTGATTCGAAAGGTGGTCATCGCTACTATGTTTTGTTTATTGATGATTTCTCTCGTTACACTTGGCTCTACTTCATGAAATCTCATAGCGAGGTTCTCTCTATATACAAATGATTTGCTGCCATGGTTCACGCCCAGTTTTCCACGCCCATTCGTACCTTTCGTGCTGACTCCGCTGGAGAGTATATCTCCCAGCTGTTGCATGGTTTTCTCGCGGAACATGGTACTCTTGCCCTTTTTTCATGTCCTGGTGCTCATGCTCAGAATGGCATTGCCGAACGTAAGCATCGTCATCTGCTTGAGACGGCTCGTGCGCTGATGATTGCCGCTTCTCTTCCACCCCACTTTTGGGCTGAGGCTGTTTCTGCTTCCACCTATCTCATCAACATTCAGCCATCGACTGCTCTGCCGGGTGGTATTTCTATGGAGTGTCTCACTGGTTGATCTCCTGACTACTCATCTCTTCATATGTTTGGATGTGTGTGCTATGTCCTTCTTGCCCCGCGAGAACGCACCAAACTGACTGCTCAGTCGGTTGAGTGTGTTTTCCTTGGCTATAGTGATGAGCACAAGGGCTATCGCTGTTGGGACCCTGTTGGTCGCCGCTTGCGCATCTCGCATGATGTGACCTTTGACGAGTCTCGCTCTTACTACCCATGTCCTTCTTCCTCGAGCTTCTCTGTGGCCGATATTTCTTTTCTTCTCCTTCCTGATACACCCGGCTATGTGCCTCATGTTTCACCTCCTCCTCCTGCACCTCTCCTTCCTTCTCCTTCACCACCAACCCCATCTTCCCCATCCTCCTCCTCCACCTCTCCACCATCATCTCCAGTCCGTCGCCCTCTATCACCGTTTCCTCTCCACTATACTCGCCATCCTCGTACTGAGGATTCTTCCCCTAACGTGTCTGACGCGCCTTCCACCTCTGGTGAACCTCTGTTCACGCCTACCCCGGTTCACAACCTCCGTGCTCGGCCTCGCCCTCCGCCTGATCGCTACTCTCCTGATCGGTACGGTCTCTCTATTCTTGCTGAGCCCACCTCCTATCGGACTGCCATGACTCAGCCTGAATGGCAGCTTGCGATGGCCGAAGAGCTTGCTGCTCTTGAGCGCTCTGGCACATGGGATCTGGTTTCCCTCCCTTCTGGTGTTCGTCCCATCACCTGCAAGTGGGTCTACAAGGTCAAGACTCGCTCCGATGGTTCTCTTGAGCGTTACAAAGCTCGTCTTGTGGCTCGTGGTTTTCAGCAGGAGCAGGGACGTCATTATGATGAGACATTCGCTCCTGTAGCCCACATGACCACTGTCCGCACTCTCCTTGTTGTAGCCTCTGTTCGTCATTGGTCTATCTCTCAACTTGATGTCCAGAATGCTTTTCTCAATGGCGAGTTACGCGAGGAGGTTTATATGCAGCCACCACAGGGGTACTATGCTCCTGATGGCATGGTCTGTAGACTTCGTCGCTCTCTCTATGGTCTCAAACAGGCCCCTCGCGCCTGGTTTGAGCGCTTTGCCTCTGTGGTGACTGCCGCTGGTTTCTTGCCCAGTGATCATGATCCCGCGTTGTTTGTCCACACGTCTCCTCGTGGTCGGACTCTTCTCCTTCTCTATGTTGATGACATGATCATCACTGGTGACGACTCTGAGTACATTGCCTTTGTTAAGGCTCGCCTTCGAGACCAGTTCCTCATGACTGATCTTGGTCCTCTTCGCTATTTTCTTGGGATTGAGATCTCCTCGACCTCTGATGGCTTCTACATCTCCCAAGAAAAATATATTCAGGATCTTCTTGCTCGCGCTGCTCTCGGTGATGAGCGCACCGTTGTGACTCCTATGGAGCTCAACGTTCAGCTTCGTGCCTCTGATGGTGACCCTCTTCCTAATCCCACTCGCTATCGTCACCTCGTTGGCAGCCTTGTCTATCTTGCTGTTACGCGTCCTGATATCTCCTATCCTGTCCACATCCTGATTCAGTTCGTTTCAGCCCCCACCTCTGTCCACTATAGTCACCTCCTCCGTGTTCTACGATATCTTCGTGGCACGATCTCTCAGCGCCTTTTCTTTCCCCGCTCCAGCTCTCTTGAGCTCCAGGCCTACTCTGATGCTACCTGGGCTAGTGATCCCTCTGATCACCGCTCGCTGTCTGCTTACTGTGTCTTTCTTGGTGGCTCTCTTATTGCCTGGAAGACAAAGAAACAGACTGCAGTTTCTCGCTCGAGTACAGAGGCTGAGTTGCGAGCCATGGCTATGTTGACGGCTGAGCTGATCTGGTTACGGTGGTTACTTCAGGATTTTGGTGTGTCTGCTACTACCTCGACTCCCCTACTGTCTGACAGTACCGGTGCTATCAGTATTGCGCGTGACCCGGTGAAGCATGAGCTCACCAAGCACATCGGCGTGGATGCCCACTTTGTGCGTGCTGCTGTGCAGGATCAGACTCTCGCCCTTCGCTATGTGCCCTCTGAGTTACAATTGGCTGACTTCTTCACGAATGCACAGACTCGAGCGCAGCATGCCTTTTTTCTCTCCAAACTCAGTGTTGTTGATCCACCATGAGTTTGAGGGGGGGGGGGTGTTATCCAACACATTTCACTAGCACTTTGACTTATTGAGGGCGGCGAAGTGAAGAAAGCTCTGTGTGCGAAAATAAACACACCTTTGTGTGTAAAAATGTACTGATGCATTTTCGTTGTAACCGGTGTTTCTGTTCACGCTTAAGAAGTGCTCCATCATGGTCTCAGTTTACAATTCAAGTTTGGCACGTTCATCATTATCTATAACAAATCAGGTTTCCGAGTTGTGTGAAGCTCCTGATTTTCCAGTCTTTGTAAGGAGTAGGAGTTATGATTTTAGGGCTATTTGTATGGTGCCTCAGGTAGAGATACTTGCTCTCTCATAGCCGCAAAATAAAAATATAAGTATTTTTTATGATATAAATTGTGAACAATGTGATAAAAATATGCTAGTGTACTTTATTTTTTTCTCATGTTAGTTCAGATGAGATTAAGGTGATGTGTTGGTTTAATCAAAGGAAGAGATGGAATTCAGGCACGCATTACCAACGACAAACTATTGAATGTGAGAAAGTCGAGGTGCTTATTGCAAAAGTCAATTTTTATATCTAACAAATACTAGGGAGGTTTCATCAAATGTACATTAAGTGGTTTGAGATGCCTCCACTAGAATCTATACTGTCATTGGTTGATCTAATGGCCCAGATTGATTTTCTTTTCTATTTTTATACCACAACCCCATATCTATACTACTCCAGTTGATAACGCAGTGCCCCATAGGAAACGTTGAACAGCATATGGCTCCGCTCCAAGCAGAATACTGAAGCAGGGCTGCACAGAGACCACAAGAAAAATATCGAAGTGATTGCGTGTGGGGCCCATGAACACTGAAAGTGATCAGATGTGCACACAGGCACGGTGCTTTCAGACAATGCAGCTTGATGGGAAATAATTGAGCTTCAATCGCAAGCACAATAATAATAGCATTGACTTGACTTGCAGGCTCTTTGGCTGGTTCTTGATGGCTTCAACAAGAAGACTAGCATTCCCCACTCAGTCATGACAGCTTTTTGAGGATTTCAGATTCTGAAGTGCACAAGAAGGTCGCTGCAGGTCCATACCTGGCCGGATCTACATCGATTTTAAGCCAGGTGTGTTGCCCTTAATTTGGTTTCGTTCCTAGTTCTCTTGTAATTCTCATAAATAGGTCGATGCAAAAATAAGCAATTCTCACTATTACGAGCCAGGTGGGTGGTTGTTCTCTGGTTTTGGCGGATACCACAAGTTGAAGATCAAATCCAGCTGTTTGTCATCAACAGCAGGCTAGCACACTCAGTCATACCCATAACCCATGAGTTCATGAAAGTTTAGGATCTCCACGAGTACGTTTCAATGACAACAAGACCAGCCAAGCCATAAGGCTCAGAATTTCAAGACTCCATGAGACTGTTGTGATGGTGTCAGCTTCAGGAACGCACAAGGAGGTCACCAAGATCGATCAGATGCCGGCTTCTTGATTTGTGACGACAGGTAATGGTCCGGTTTTAGTTGCTATCCATTGTTTCCCTTGATTCAAAAATAATCTGGAATTAATCTGTAGCTGTTACGGCGCTGCTAGAAGCAGGGCGCGAGAGGGCTGGCCGGGGGCCTTTCTGCCCACGGCCGGGCAAGAGGGGAGGGATTTCCTTCTTAATTCTTGCTTCCTTAGATTGATGCATCTCCTCTCTTTATATAGAGAGGTTTACTTGACTCCCAAGCAAGGCTTACTTGACCCCTAAGCAAGCGACCCTTATCTCTAATTAACCCTAAGACTAACGGGCTATACCGCCAGCCCAGGCCATTAGGCCCATTACGTACTCTAACACTACACCCCACCTAGACATGCAGCTTGTCCTCGAGCTGCAGCCTAACCAACTTATAACCATGACTCGATGCAACACAAACCTAACACCTAAAAACAAGCCTTTTACATCTCGTCTTGTTTTATTACGCTCAACCTGAAATGGACTGGGACGATTTATTTTTGACCCCTTAACAAAAAGTGGACACCATCCGCATGTCGGACGTGCACGTGTACAACCACCTGGATTCCATGGACACCACCTGGACAAAAAGAGTGCATGTGTATGGCTGTTGGTCTGCACCGCACAGGGAAGAGTGGAGGGCTTGCAATGGAGAATGACGAGGAGGGGTGCGCCCCCCCCCCCCCAACTGCCGATGTCACAGACTTTGACATATTTGCAGAAATAGAGATTTTAGGCGTAATAGAAAGGAATGCTGTCACCGGGGTGGGTGAACCCTCATAGATATCAGGTGCCCACATATATAGAGTCAAAAGAGAGATTGAGTCCGAGGGAGAGGGGGGTTTTCTTGGGGCTCGAGAGATTGAATAGATAGGGCCCCACAAGTTGTTAATTCGCCGCTGGGGAATTCACACAAAAGGGAAGGACTTATTCTCAACGAAAAAAGTGCTCTCTGAACCGAACGTGAAAGTTGTTTTCCATCAGACGGCTGTTCACGTAACTCCACTCTCGGCTTGGATTATATATCCATTTGGTCCGCTCTCGGCCATTCCATGAGGTCGCTGCCCGCGGGGAATACAGCATGCCCAAGATCCCCGATGCAGCGGGCGAGATTGAGGTCCTTTGCCGAGCGAAATGCAGCTGGGAGGAGCGGCAACTGCAGACCACACATCTCCCGCACACGCCGACACGCTAGGAGGCCGCGTGCAGCAGCCTGCAGCCTCCCCGCCGCCGACACATGGCGGGTAGTGATCCAAGCCAGAAGCGGTGACGGCGACTAAGGGAACTTGATCTGCTGGATGGGGACGCCCTAGGGAAGCGGTAATGGCGACGGCGGGAACTTGATTTGGTGGATCGGGACTCCCGCCGGCGCGGTCGATGCAGGGCCGGAGCTGACCGGCGGTGGCTGCTGCAGCGAAGCGCCAGGCGCGGCAGAGGCCGCCGGGAGCGGTGGCTGCCACTGTAGCCAGGGCGGGGCGGTGGTGGCGGTGGATGGCAGCTGCAGCGGCCCGGCGAGCGCGGCGGGGATGCCCTGGGGCAGCGGCTGCTGCGGCGGAGCGCCGGGCGCGGCGGAGGCCGCCAGGAGCGGCGGCTGCCACTGCAGCCAGGGCGGGGCGATGGATGGCAGCTGCAGCCGCCCGGCGAGCGCTGCGGAGGCCGCTTGGTGCAGCGGCTGCCACAGCGGCGCGGTGGCGGCGATGAGCGGCGCAGCAGGGTGCGGCCCATAGGACCCGGCCAAGAACAGGCGGATCTCCTGGACCGCCTGGGTTAGGTCCCGCAGCACTCTGGACACCTCCTTCGGGATGAGGACGGCGGGGGCGGGCGCGACGTAGGATTATCTAAAAAAGGGGTATGGAGGAGGTAATTATTAAGCCTGTTGGTAGCCAGCATATACACTATTCTCTCCATAGCTTTTTGCTGTTATGCATGTGAAGGTTTTATTTTGATATTCATGTTCGTGATGAGAATCAGTTGAGGTGCAAGAAGGAGATTGATTTTTTTGCTGCTAGATACTACAACATTTAGCGCTGTTAAGTTTCAAGTGCAATTCAGTTGTCATTGGTCTTTCAAGAGGGGTCTATTGCAGAGTTGAAACTCCGTTGCATGTTAAGATGGTTCCTTCATCCGATAGTTGTTCTACAAGAACAGTTTATGACCATGTCATGGATTTTTCATTAACCACTACAAGTCGCAGTTTTTTTGGGGTGCACGCGATGCCGTCCGTACCATATGCTCTTGCATGAGTATTGTTTGCCGAGGTTTGTGCTTTCTGTTTTGAAGCACGTTCAGATTCCATGAGATGAGTTCTTCACAATGCGATGTGCACCAAGATGTTGCACTATGAGCTATGCGCTCGTTCAGGCACCACAGGAGATATGATGACTTATGTCATTTGATGATTGAGCAGTTTCAGTTTTTGAGGTCAGTGGCACAGACTCAGACTTTTATTGGGAGACCAAGTTTTGTTAGTCTGCTTTGTTGATAGTTGTGCTGTTTTCTGGACGACCTACTGACTGATTTGCTCAATATGACTTCATGAGAAGTTTATTAGTCCTATGGACGTTTCCAGGCACAAGGTTTACTTGTGATGACTTTAATTGAGGAGTTGATGCTATCTATGATTATTGTAAGGGATTTCGTCTCAAGGTGGAGTGTTACTTTATTGTGTTCCGAATCCCATACAAGTGTTGTACTACAGATGGAGTCCTACCGGACTACGGCATGCCAACCGTACTAGACGTAGCATGACTACAACTCTGTTTCGTGTCCACCAAGAAAGAGAGTTGTTTGCCCCTTTATATAGTACCAGCTAGTCATAGAATAGAAGAGAGAGAGATCTCCACCAGATTAGCACGTAGAGGGTTTGTCCTCTCATGTAATGTAATACTCCTCCAAATTATAGTGATACGCCGCCGTGCGTTCCGTGGTTTTCTCCCGCAAGGGTTTCCACGTAAAAATCCGTGTCTCTCTGTCTCGTTTATTTCTCGTTATTATCTAACAAGGTGTACATGCCATATTAAGATTTTTTTTCCGTTATGTGAAAATCAGGTGTATCCCCTCCTTGAAAGTTTGTCACCACCTGTATTGATTAGGTGAAATTTTATTGAAGATGAAGCTATTTCGACATCCTCATGCTCCCAAGTAATTGCACTAATGAACTCCATAAAGAAAGGAACTCCCAAAGCCTTCTTAGGAGTTAGGAGAACTAAACTTTATTTTTTATCTTTGTAGAGTGACTCCTGGGCATAAGCAATTCCAGCAGCTTTAGCAAACTGGCAATTAGATAATTGATGTTCCTCAGATTCAAGTGCATTCTGATCACACATGACACAGCCATAAGGTAGGATAAAAATGTGCTTCCTTTGTAGCATTTCTCTATTGGTAAGCATGTTCATTACCCAAAGCCAGAAGAACACCTTATGCCTCAGTTGACATCATGATTTTCAAAGCCAGTTGAATTGAGCAGGGATCTCTTGGTACCCAACAATAATTCTGTAAACTTTACTAGTACAATATCCAGGTGATTTCCAAGGATAGCGCCAGGTGTCTGAGTTGGCATTAGCCTGAATGGATTGCAACATGATTTTTAATCCTGAAACTTGTTCTTGTCAGCTGATAACATTAAGTTTGCCACACTTGATATAAGAGTCCCAAGCTTTCTAAAATTCTCATGGATCTGTCTGTTTTAAGTACCTTTTTGTTTGATTCTGTGGGTTAGAGTTACAAAGATTAACAGTATCAAATATGAGTTTAGGAGAATTACCTTGATTTTTTTTTGCTTATTACACTTTTCTATTCTGGTTTAATGTGTGGTACTAGCAGAACGCGCTGATGGTTTAATTAATACATCACCTCAATTTGCAGTGGCCATTCTAATGATACTGAGGAAAATATACAACTAGGCCACCACCCAACAGACAGATATTAGTAATTCTTAGAAAATAATGGCGGAGATTGTGATTCTTCTAGCCATTAAAAAGATCGGAAATGCCTTGGCAAATGGAGCGGCAGACCAGGTGAGCATGCAGTTTGCGAAGTATGGGAAGCAAAAAGTAGATCTACAGGGCAGCATGGGTCGTGTTGCAAGGGAGCTTCGCGTCATACATGATGTTGTTTGTCAAATGGACATTCGAAACAGCAACAATCAAGTATATGAGGGCTGGTTGGAGGAAGTACGGAAGGTAGCACATGTGATGGAAGACATAGTGGATGAGTACTTGTATCTAATTGATCAGGAACATGATATAGGGTATTGCTTTTACCTGAAGCAAGGGTTCAGAAAACCAGGATCTCTGCTTTATTTGAACCAGATAGCTTTCAAGGCGAAGGAAATAGAGAAAGACCTTGCACACCTGTCAGAGATAAAAAATCGTTGGGTCCCCATGATACAGAACGGGGATACTAGCAGCTCGAATTACATTGTCAAGAGGTCCCAAGATCTAGCAAACATTTCACGTTCCCTTGATGAAGAAGATTTAGTGGGGGTGGATAAAAACAGAGAGATACTTGAGCAGTGGTTGGCAGGTGCTGATTTGGAGTGCTCCGTGATCGCACTGCTTGGAATGGGAGGACTTGGTAAAACAACTTTAGCTGCAAATGTCTATAGGAAGGAGAGAGAGCAATTCCAGTGCCACGCGTGGGTCTCCATTTCTCAAACTTATTCTAGAGAAGATGTCCTGAGGAATACATTCAAGGAACTTTTCAAAGATAACGTCAGTGTTCTGTCTAATACCGCGGCGATGGACATCACATGCCTTGAAGAGACACTAAAAAGATTTCTGGAGCAACATAAGTATTTGATCATACTGGATGATGTTTGGACTCCACAAGCATTTGATGACTTGTCTAGAGTGCTTATTCATAATGACAAGGGCAGCAGATTGATAATTACAACAAGGGAAGGTGATGTTGCTGCACTTGCCTCTCCAGGACATATCTTAAAGCTAGAAGCTTTACCAGAAGACAAGGCATGTGATCTCTTTCATAAGAAAGCCTTTCCAACAGATAAAAATCATGAATGTCCTGCGGAGTTGAAGTCTTTGTCCCACGAAATAGTTAGCAAGTGCAAAGGCTTGCCTCTCATTATTGTGTCAATTGGTAACCTCTTGCGTGTGCGTGAGAAAACTGTGGAAGAATGGAGAAGAATAAATTACCAACTGAGTTGGGAGCTAATTAATAACTTGAGGCTTGATCACATAAGGAATGTTTTGCATCTGAGCTTCATCTACCTTCCAGCACACTTGAAAAGTTGTTTCCTATATTGCAGTTTATTTCCAGAAGACTATCTTTTCAAAAGGAAACAACTTGTACGGTTATGGATAGCAGAGGGATTCATTGAGGAGAGGGGTGAAAGCACATTAGAAGAAGTGGCAGAAGGCTATCTGAAGGAGTTAATTGATAGAAACATGCTACAACTTGTTAAAAGGAACTCATTTGGTAGGACCAAGGAATTGAGAATGCATGATATCTTACGAGAATTGGCCGTTGATTTGTGTCAAAAGGATTGTTTTGGTGTTACATATGAGGATAAATGTGTGGGTTCTCTTGAGATGGATGGGCGTCGATTGGTAATGCATAAGCTAAAGAAGGATATTCAGCACTCGTTTTCTGGTATACACCAACTTCGAACCGTCATTGTAGTGGATGATAACATGCCATCATTCACTCTACTACCTCTGTTATGTAAGAAGTCAAGATATATGACAGTGCTAGAATTAAGTGGCTTACCCATTGAGAAGATTCCAGATGCTATTGGAGATCTTTTTAGTCTCCGCCATTTAGGTTTGCGTAATTCAAAAGTGAAGATGCTCCCGAGGTCTATTGAAAAGCTTTCAAATTTGTTGACACTGGACCTTTATAGATCAGATATACGTTATTTGCCTAGTGGGGTTGTCAAACCGAAGAAGCTTAGGCACTTATTTGCTGAGAAAATGAATTATCTAGATTGGAGGGATATTCATTCTCACAGTGGTATGACTATCCCCATTGGTCTTGGGAATCTAACAAACCTGCAAACCCTACGAACATTGGAAGTGCAGGGCGAGTCAGTTAGACATTTGGGGGAGCTGAGGCAACTGAGAAGCTTGAGGTTATCAAATGTAAAGGGAATCTACTGTGGACGCATCCGTGAGTCTCTAGTTCAGATGCAGTATTTGTCCAAGCTATCTGTGAATGCAAGTGATGAGAACGAGGTTCTCTTGTTGAACGTCCTCCCGCCAAATCTGCAAACCCTATCGTTGAGAGGACGATTAGAGCAAGGGTCGTTGGATGAGTCTCCTCTCTTCCAATCTGATGGAGGACAAAACTTGTGTGCATTGGCTCTGTCTTGGTCACAACTGAGAAAAGACCCACTGCCATCGCTTTCTTTGTTGTCGAACTTGACACTTCTACACTTCACCAGAGCGTACAACGGAGAGCAGCTGACATTTCTCACGGGGTGGTTTCCCAAGCTAAAGATTCTCTTTCTAAGAGACCTGCCTAATCTGAACCAGCTAGAGATACAGCAAGGTGCCATGGCGGGCCTGGAAAGATTATCCCTAGTCAACCTCAACAGCATGACGGAGGTCCCACCTGGCATTGAGTTCCTCGTGTCCCTTCAGTATCTGGTCTTCCACGAAATCACCGGTGACTTCTTGACGTTGCTGCGCGAATGCTCCGCGATTCGAGGGAAGCTGTGGCATCACACTCTCCGGCTTTGACCTGCCGCACTGGTCGGGAAATGTGTACATGCGTAAGTTGTAGCCACTCACCTATCAACTAGTGCCAGTACTTGTTCCTCCCTCTAATCTCACTAACTTAGGATGCTCATATCATGCTTCCATAAAAAAAAAGGTTCATGTGATGCTGGTCTCATGCAGGTCACCCGCCTGAAGGAAGATGCTTTATAATTTGGGCCGCATGCTGATAAGGCGTCAATGAATCTCAAGATGAGTATATCCAGTGTCTCTGTACATTCATGTTACACCTGATGTGCACACCGTCTGGGTTTCCTCTGCCTTTTCAAGACGTACTACTGATACAACTGCCTGATGGGCACACTGTTTTGCTACTACTGTGCCTGTGTTTACTACTGTTCGTGATTGCTTGCGAGGTGTGATAATATCGATTTGGGCTGTGCCTTGGCTTTTAAGTAACACGACACTTGCTGTAAGACCGCGAGTGAGTTGTGTTTTCATATTCGAACTAATTTTTGCAGTACATGATTCTTTTTCATACTTCCATTTGATAAGATATCGCCTATTAATTCCAGCCGTATCTGTAAAATAATACAATTTGGTTGTAGACAGAAGGCTCAAGGAGAGCCCGGCACAATTTGTTTAGTGATTCATAACGCTGAGACATTCATTTTCACTGCCATATGGTTACTGGCTTTAATTAGTTATTGTTGCTGTAACTTGCTGCTAATGGGTGGATCCTTGAAGTGGTATCAGCACATGTACCTGTTTTATTTTTTTATTTTATTTTTTGCGGAATATGTGTCTGTTTTCTAACTAGCCTTCTGTCTTATCTCTCTTAATTTGGAAATATGAGCTTTTATTGGTTACTTGTTTTCTCTATAAATTATGGATCATGACAATATATTTTGGAGTGCTGAGTTGGAAACGAAGGGCCATGAATAATTTTACGCGTTTGCTATTTGTACAAGTTGCCTCAGTCTCTAGTTCAGACGGGATGCGCTGCTCTTCAAATTATCGAACAGGTAAAAAAAAAGTCGTTGGTCACTGTTAACCAATGAATGAAGTTGCATTAATCTGCAAGAAGCTTGCTTCATGCTAAACCTGTAGTAGTAGTGGAGAACTTCAATCCCCAAACCACAGTGTATCAACTGGCCATCTAGCAGAGGCAGCTCACCACGCTGATGACGAGACGCGCGATGCAGTCCTCGGCGCCGCCGTCGTCGTCCCTGACGAGCCGCTCCAGAGCCCTGTCCCTCGGGAGCACGCCGGCGCGGTGCAGCAGCGTGGCCGCCGCCTCCGCCGGCCGGCCCGCCAGGAACGGCCCCAGGAACCGCGCCGCCGGCCTCAGGAACAGCGGTAGCAGAGACTGCATTAATTGCAGCGCACACGGCGTGAGTCCAACACACATGCCAAGAATTTTATGCCACTGAATTACTAGCAATTTAGCACGCATGCGTCTAACAGGCCACAAGCCTGACACGTACCATTGAACTGTGATCAGGAGGCGCGACGACTGGCCGGCTGGACTGCTCGCCGTGATTGAAAGCCGCCGGTGTCGACTGGCGGTGGCAACCGGCAATGGCAAATAGCCAAGGGCCCTTGTCGTGCCTTTATTTTCTCTTTATTTCTTTTCTTCTTTTCTCGCCGTGATACAAAAGTACAGAACTCACGCAGCCTCGTGCACACATATATATACACACGATCCGGCTAGACTTGACTGCCGCTGATATGGACTCGTACTAGACTCGGACACTAGTACTTCCTAAATCTAATCACCCGCCGACCTTGATTGCTAGGCAAACCTAAGCTGACTCGTACACAACTACTACTAGTACGTTGCAGGCATGCATAGTTCGTGCAGGACTCTGATAGGACACGAAATACTACTAGCACACGTGCTGGCGAATTCTATCACACAAATATATTTTGGATTACTATTCTAACATGCGTGCGTGCGTGCATGAGGTATGGGATCCCGTTGTCAACTGGCAGTAGCAATCGGCAATGGCAATGGCAATGTCAGGCAGTGTTGGAGGTGCGCTTGAGAGGGAGCCAGGAGCCTCTTTGGGACGTGTGATCGATGGGCAGGTGTGCAAGCAAGCGCACGCGCCTGAGAGGGAGCATGGACGCGATCGCGGCCGGGCGCCGACTCTGCAGCTTCTGGTCCGCGTGTCACTCAGCAGTGCCTTTTTGATGGTACGATGGTTACGTGCGTACGTGTTCACCTGTTGGCATCATCAAAACAAAGCTATCAAGAGAGATGAGGTGAGCAAAGAGGGGACACTCTCAGGGCTTCTTTGGATCACAGGATTTGCAAAATAAAGGAATAGAAAAAAATGAAGGATTTGATTGCCATGACATAGCCAATCTTATGGATTTTTTCCAGAGGTCGGACCTCATGTGTAAATTCCTTTGGAATCAGCACCTTGGAGACCCAATCCTGAGGAATTTTAATGGCCCAATCCTTTGATCCAAATGTGTTCCATAGGAAACAATCCTGAGGATTGGTATCCCATGAAAAACCTGTGAAAATCCTCCAATCCAAAGAAGGCCTTAGATTAGCGGTACGCTTGCTCGGCTTGGTCAGACTGATTGTTACCCCCAACAAGCAAAGTACGGCGTGTGTTTGCGTGCAGCGTGTTTTGTACTAGTCTCCTACTATATCACTAAGCTCCCTAGGGGGAAGCGCTCTCGTTCAATTGAGACTATTGATTGCGTGGTGGGTGGCCTTATTTTGACGAGAAAACTCCTTATATAACACTGTTTTGAATGTTTGTTCCCTATTTAACACTGCAAAAAAATAAAAAAATAATTCTCCCCAACACTTCCGCCAGTTCTGTTAGGAGACACCGTTAAAATCTGCATTAACCAATGTCAGTTCTTTGCAGTTGGACGAAATTGCCCGTGTTCATAATAAACAATTAAACTTGAGAAAAAAGAAAAACAAAGGCCTCTCTTCTCTACCGAGTCCCGACCCGACGCTCTCTTCTCATCCCCTTTCTCCCCAGCCCTAGCGGCGGCGGCGGCTTAGGGATATGGATGGAGGCGGTGCAGTGGATGGAGACGGCCGCGGAAGACGGCCAAGGCGCGGCTGTGGATCCAGCGTTGGTGACCGATAGTGATGGTGGAGCTGCGGTGGGCTTGGGCCGGGGGGGGGGGGGGGGGGGGGGGTGAGTGCGCGGCTGAGGGTGGTGATGGCACAACTTCTGCAGGTGGCGGTGGCTCGGCTGCAGCGGGCTCGGGCGCGGCAGTGGCTGGGGGCTCGGCCACCGGCATGGTTGGAGACTCCGGCCAGGGGATACCCCATCCATAATATGTGCATCTTTTAATCTCCTTGTACTACGGTATAACATAGGAAAGTATCAATAATTCAATATTGAAGATATATGTCCTTGTTTTGGAAAATAAGATGCATGTCCTTGTCATTTGTCATCGTCACGGCTTACTGTTTATACGACGGTATAACATAGCAAGGTTTTGAATGTGATGCATGGCTAGATTCATTTTGTGTGCGCTCACTAACCGATGCATTGTCCAGAATCAAATCATAACGGTGATTTAACAGATCCCATTATTAATCATCCCCTGTTCGTTGCATCGGTTGCTTCTTAATTCCTAACACTAGACCTCTTATTATTCTATTTATTCTTCAAAGTTAATTACTTATATGATTTTATTCTTATTGCTATTTGCAATGCCTATATTTGGTTGTAGTCTCTCACGTGGCCATGTCATTTTTAGTCCCGCCCGTTGTTCTGTGCAGCTGGAGAACTCCAAGTTCCCAAACGCCAAAATATTCTAACGCTGGAATTGGAAATACGGATAACACATGTTCTTGGTGCTGCTCATGTTACGTTGCGTGGACTTGCACTCATGTACGTGATTCTAAAGTCACTTTTGTGCTACTCGTGGCATGCATGTATGGACTTAGACTATGTATGTGAACCTGTTGCCTGGATATGATGAGAGTCACTTTTGTGTTGCTCATATGATGTATGGTCGGACTTGGACTCATATATGTGAACCTGGATAGGTTGCAAGTCATATATATACTTGGATGTGAACTTCAATATTTATGTCTCATGCCATTGGCAAATTTAAATATTGTGTGTTGAAATGTGTATATGTGAATTGTGTGGCGTCAAATTACTGGGGAGGTTCTGCCCAATCTTTTGAATTAAATTTTGAAATAATTTAAGTCCGAGATGTGGATTTTTTTTCTTCTTCATGTTTACGGGGGAGGTTCTGCCCAATTTTGTTTTTAACAACAGGAAAAGTTATTACTGATAATCTACGAACCGGGGGTGGAGAGCGGAGCACCGCCGGGTCGGCGATCTAGCAGAGGCAGCTCACCACGCTGACGACGAGACGCGCGATGCAGTCGTGGCCGCCGGCGTCGAGCAGGTCGTCCCTGACGAGCCGCCGCAGCGCCCGGTTCCTCGGGAGCATGCCGGCGCGGTGCAGCACCGTGGCCGCCGCCTCCGCCGGCCGGCCCGCCACGAACGGCCCCAGGAACCGCGCCGCCGGCCTCAGGAACAGCGGTAGCAGAGACTGCAAAACATGCCAAGAACTGCATGTAAACCCACGCCCTCGCAATGAGCACCATGCATCGGACGAGGCACAGACAGACAGACAGACGATGCGTGCGCACTGGCCTGACGCGGTGACGTACCATTGGGCTATCAGGATGGCGCGGCGCCTGGCCGGCTTTGGTTGGTCGATTCGACGGCCGCCGGCGTCAGCTGGCAGCAGCAATCGGCAATGGCGATGACTGGCGCGGGAGCAGGTGCTCTGGTTGCCCGTGCGTGCGTGCGTTGCGAGCCTTGGAGGGAGAGGCAGGAGCCTTTTGGGGCGTGTGATCGATGGGCAGGTGTGCAAGCAAGCTTGCGTGCATGAGGCATGGGATTCAGACCGGGCGACGACGAAAACAGTTGGCGCACCGCGGCACCTGCCATGCGCCCATCGTTTGGCCGCCACCTGCCGTGGAAACCCCAACGTACGCGCGCCGCCGTCCGCGTGAGCCTATCTCGGCCGCTCTCTCTCTGCAGTCTGCAGCACGCCGCACACAGCCAGCCAGCCGTGCCTCTGTTGCTTCTGGTCCGCGTGGCGCTCTCTGCAGTGCCTTTTTTATGGAGCACTGCACCTACTGAGACACCTGTGTGCTTTGCTTCTTGGAATCTTGCCGTCGCCAAAGCTACCAAGAGAGTGACCGAGTTTAGATGAGTGCAGAGGGGCCACATGATCACTGCTCAGATTAGTAGTACTACTAGTATGCAAGTATGTTCGCCTTGGATCGATTGATTGTTGCCGCCAACAACAGCGTCCGCCACTTGGAGGGCCATCATGGCCGGAAGGGAGGCCCTACGCTCTGGACTGATCACGCGCTTGGGGATGGTTCCTCCATTTCGGTTTGGAATGACAAGTGGATTCCAGGTATAATTTCCATGTCTCCTATTTTTCGGCCACAACATACGACTGTTGAGCGTGTGTCCGAGCTTATTGATCTATCTAACTGATCGTGGAGGCAAGATCTTGTTCAACATACTTTCATTGCTCCTGATGCTGAAGCAATATTGAATATCCCTATTCGGCAAGGAGGAGGAGATGATTTTCTTGCATGGGCATTCGGAAGATCGAGGAACTACACTATGAAGTCGGCGTACCGTGCTCTCGTGACTCAGAAAGAGCGAGCTGCTCTAGAGGAAGGGACGGCTACCGGAACCTTAGAGGAAGATACACAGTTGTGGAAATCCCTATGAAAATTGAATGTCATCCCGAAGGTTAGAGTGTTCTGGTGGAGGGTTTTCGTGGAATTCTCCCAGATGAGGTCACTCTTAACTATCTGACATATTGCAGAGATCCGTCGATGCAAAGTTTGTTTGGCTATGGACGAGAATCTGGAACATGCACTTATACACTGCTCACATGCAAAATGCTTCTGGGAAGAAGCTTATGCTTGGTTTGGCCTTAGATTGCCTCGTCTTCATCCTGACTCATGGGCGCGGGATATCACATGTGACTCTCGGTTTACTGATGATGACCGTTGCAAAAATCACAACAATAATGTGGTCCATCTGGCATTCCCGGAATCGGATCAAGCACGGCGAAGAGGGGAGGAATCCTACGGCGACGATCAGGGCTACCAAGGAGGCGATTGCCCTCCTTCATCTTCCACGTCGTGATGCGATGACTTTGCCTGGTTTCGGTTGGAGACCACCGGATGAGGGACTCGTCAAGATCTCCATGGATGGTGCCTTAAATTTGGCAGATGGCAGGGGCGGTGCGGGAGGGGTGGCCAGATCCTCTTCGGCGCTCCTAGGAGCATGGTGCAAACCATATTTGGGTATTTTCTGATCCCTTGATTATGGAGGGTTTATCACTACAAGATGGAGTTCGTTTTGCTTCACTTCGAGGATTCTCACATGTGGTCATGGAAACTGATTGCTTGGAGATGGTGACGCTCTGGAACACTCGCCACAATTCTCGATCAATTGTGGCTCCTTTATTGTTAGAGATAGGAGAGCTATGTAATAATTTTATTTATTTTGATATTCAGCATGTAATCAGGTCAGCTAATGTCCCGGCGCATCTTTGTGCAAAGCGAGCTTGCACTCTGAATGTGACCGATAGCTGGCTTGAGGAGACTCCTGGCTTTTTGGTGACCAGCCTATTGGCTGATTGTCCCAAAAATGCCTTCATATGAATAAAGCTCTCTGGTTTTCCCGCAAATAAAAAAAAACAGTGTCCGCGTGCAGCGTGTTGTTTTAAGTAAGCGCTTCGATAAACCCCACCCCCCCTCAAACCGTATCAGAACAGTATTGTCATTTGACCATAATGTATAGGTACCTTTGCATACAAGCTGTATGTATACGTACACAAACCGATCAGCCAGCCGTCACACATACCAGCGCACAGCCCCCTCCGTCTTGAGCTGGCCCATTTTTTTTCTCTTTTTTTAACCTTCAAAAAATACTTGCTTGCAATAGGATTTGAACTCCCAACCTCTTAGGCCCTGTTCGCTTCAAAGGATTCCAAAACACAGGAAAGTATGAAAGTGTAGGAATAGCGAAGCATTGTAGACACAATACGGAGGAATTGAAAGTAGAGGAAACGAATAGTAGTTGTGCGTTCGGAACGTCTGATGGGTAACAAAGGGCCGCCGGCGGTCGTACTAGTCTAACGACGCGCTAACAGAGCTATGAGAATTGTTTATTCCCATGCTAGCCACTCTTCTGTCATGCCTGAGCCCACAAAAGTATAATTTAAACCTATCAAGTGTGTTGCCTCGGGCATCTGCCAAAAAAAGAGCTCACGGTAGATGTGTTGATTCCTATGGAATTGACATTGTTACCAATCCTTTCCTTTGTTATACTGTAGTAAATTCCTTGGTAACGAACGCAGCTAAGGAAAAAAAAACCTTTGGAATTCTCAATTCCTCTGAAATGTCTAGAAATCCTGTGAAACGAACGGGGCCTTAGTTTAATTCCACACACTGTAACCAACTAGGACAACTACATTATCATGCTTAGTCACTTCTCTTAGCCTTCTTGTTGTCCATCTTCTCAGTCGTTTTTTCTTTGTTTGGCAATTTTATTCTTCGGTTTTATTCCTTTTTATTTTTCTTTGTAAAACACGTTCTCGTCCCCGTGTTAACAAAACGAGTCACGTGTGTGACGTTAAACACACAGTTAACACAAACAAAAAAATATTAAATACAAAAGGTGAACGTGTTTCAGTAAATCAATGAACGAAAATTCTGCATGCTCCTCGTTGTCTGCACACATGACGTACAGGTTCTCGTCGCATGAGTCGCCATGTCGGTCCTCAGAAAAACATTAAATTAAACGCAAAACAAATAATGAACCGTGTTTCAAGGAACGAACGAAAACGTACACCGACTAGTCAGTGTGTGGTTTCAATGTAGATTTTACTAATTTAAATGCTTCGGTTATTTGCAATTTTCATCATTATCAATCAACATTAACATTTTCTTATATCCTAACCATTTCTTGAAATTTGTCAACAATTTTAGTATTTTAAATTGTGTATGAAAACTTTATAAACTTGAACACTTATTTTAGATTTGTTAACAAATTCACAACAATTGATGTTGAACACAAATGAATATCAATCTACATGCTTCCAAAATTTTGTGCCATTTTGTGCATGGCAACAAATACACCATGTTCAACTAGGACCTTTCGGGTCTGCCGGTAGGGCAAGTCTCGAAGCACTTTTTTTTTCACCTCCACCAAACATACCCAAATTTGTTTTCCACCACAAAGGCAACACCATGGAAAGCATGCATCCCATGTTTTCCGACATTTCACGCAATTTCTAGGGTTTTCCCTCAGAAAAAACCCTTAACACGGGCCCACGTGACGCAACGTATGTTCGATGTCCGAATTCGTTCGAATTTTGTGCGGAGGGCTACCATGGACATGCCCACCCGCTGGCAAAATTTTATGTCATTTTATGCATGGCACCAACACACCATGTACAACTTGGACCTTTCGGTATTCCGTATGGCAAGTCTCGAAGCACTTTTTTTCACGTCCAGCAAACGGACCTAGATTTTTTCACACAATGGAAACATAATGGCAAGCACACATGCCAAGTTCTATGCATTTTCTACGGTTTTCTCGGTGAAAAACCCCTAAAAAATAGGCCGGACGTGTTGCAACGTGCTCGGCATTAGAATTCGTTCATTTTTGCGTGGGAGTGGAGCTGATCTGGTGTTGCGCCGGGCCCCAACATCACGTATCTGTCGGTGGTGATGTGCCAATCACTACAAGAGATCGGACCTACTATGACGAGCAAAAAAATGTCATCGAATAGCTAATAACGTCACAAATTACCCCCGAGTGACATTTTATGGGCGTCACGAGCATCGTCACGGAATCCCCGTCACAAATTACTCGTAGTGACGGCGCAAGCTATAAAACGTCATTGAAATGGGGACCTTCGATGACGTTATATAGAACCTCATCGACTTGTTACTTCCATGACGGTCGATGAATGTCACATGTTAGGAGAAAATATGCCATATTGCACCATGTCTAGTGACAAAGCAACGTCACTAAATTTATGCCACGTCAACACCCGAGCAGCTATCCCACTAGTAGCGTAGCTACTTTTATTATGGATGAAGTTGAAGTCATCAAAATATAATTACTTTCTTTCAAATTTAAATTACGATGAATTATCAAATCCACTATATTCCAAATGCATATCACAGTAAGTATTTAATTCACATAAGATTATATAAACAATTTAAAGAGCCAAATCACATCATAAGTTGATACGAAATAAAAATCATATTATATATGAAATCGTCTCAGCTAAATCATTCTTTAAACAAAAATGACGGTAAAAAATAACACTGACTCAGTTTGGCACATACAGTAGAAAAAGATGAAAACTAATAATTAACTAGAGACCACATGTGTTGTCCCAATGATTGCAATCTATGATTCAGCAACTATCTTTCCATCACGGAAGGATGGCTTTCATGCACCATCAGGTTTGGACTGGGACTGCTGAGTTGCTTGAGCCCTCAAGAGGAAACTAATAAGATTATTCGTCTCTTGTTGCTTCTTTGCCCAGGCTTCATTCTTCTCTTGATGGCTCTTCTTTAGGGCATCCAATTCTTCTTGTTGCTTCTTCTGTATCTCTTCAAATGCTCTCTCTTGTGCTTCAAGTCTTGCGGCTAACTCCTCCCGATGCCTATAAATAGACAAAACACGACAACGTTGCATCGCAATGAGATGAAAACAGACAAGATAAAAGGGTACAAGAGTACCACTAAGAAGCCTACAATGTATCAAATGATGAATTTGAAATAGAAAAGTACATTATTAAATGTCAAGGCAAGCACGTCGATGGGCCAATGAAACAATAAACCCAAGAAGAACTTATAATGTTTAAAAACATGCATAGCTTGATTACAGGAAGCATCACCAATAGGATATCAAGTCAACAACCCATGTTAAAAGAAGGAACTATGCTAGGACAACACATAAACAAATGAACAAATCATATTTGATTTCTGGATTAAAAACCATGCAACAAAGCATGTATTTCTCATTACAAGCATTTGTTTTTTATGCCACTTTGGCTGATTGGATAAGGATCATACCATACATAAATAGCAAAGCACTCCTTAGTGCAACTTCCGCTACAGGAACTAAAGATGAATGTCTTATTCGCACACATTTGTGTTTTCATTTTCACTATCATGAGTGCATTGTGCACACAAAAGCAAGCAAAAAGAAACAATAATAATACAAAAAGAAACAAGACAATTACCTGTCATTTGCATCTCTTGCATCTCTATCTTTCTGTACAATTCTTTCTTCGAGAACTCAGATCTGTGTTGATGAAGTAGAGCTCCCAGACCTGCCAGATCTTGAGGCATACCCCATGATCATACTTCACATAACACATGAGAGAAAAATAACACGAGCTACATAGCAGCCTGATGCGACATGTACCATCGATAGATAACATGGAGTAGATCAACAAATGAGTATTTTTTCCTCTTGAACATAACTGAATAGCCCTCGTCATCATCAGAACAAGGAGCATATGCTAGTTTCCTCTTGTCGTGACTTCTTGAAGGCATCAACAGTTGTTTCGGTCCTTTGTCCATCCCTACTTCTTAAAATATGAGTTGCATCATCATCAAGCAAAGGGCTAGAATTTGGAACACGAATATTAACATATTAGTAACAGAAGATATTGGTCCCTATAAAGATTAAAGTTGCTGTTCAAAGTTAAATTTGCTGATAATGGTAGCCTAATAAAATATGGCATACAAAGTTTGTATTGGGGAAGAGAAACTGCAAGCGACATGCACAACAATATCAAATGAACGGATTCGAAGCGAACATACTTAACTGATATAACCTCAGTTTTGGACAAGGCCGCAATCAGCTAATCAGTTAATGAATCCAACTGAGAACAGATAACTACATAACCAACTTTGCAACATATATCTCTTGGCTAGTTAGAATATAAATTCAGTACTTGGTTACTTTGTCAACAAAACATGACTAGTATCCAGAATTATTAAGAAAGTCACATGCCTTTTCTATTGAGAACACTGCCAACTGCAAAAAGGAAAAAAAAATGCATAGAAGCAGACTGAGTTAATTCGTCCACGCCGGACACCACCGGCAGCCATGCTCATAACTTAGATACAAGTTCAATTAACAATTCATGGCCATATAAAATAATCAGATCTGTGAAGGATACCTTCCCGTGGCTAGCTAGGAGACCTGCTCCCTATTGAGTGCAGAAGTCCGTAAGTTCAGCAACAACATGGCACCAAGGCAACTCGAGTTTCTATTTTACCTCATTAATTTAACACCAAGCACACTGCATTAGTAGGGAATAGAGCACTACCCGCATGGCAAATCAATTGGCCTACATGGATTTATCAACTTTACTCTCAAACATGATGCAAATATTGTACAACTACTTGTTGCCGATTAGAAACCACAGTTCAGGCATCAGGCGGCAATAAGCTTAGATGAACAATTAGCAAAAAAAGGCCTCTCCAGAAATTAGGCACATCAAAGTAATATATGGAAAGAATCATGCGAAAAACATTGAGATGTAATACCTGAAGCTGCAAAGGATGATAGGGAATGGAACTGAATGAACTGCCAAAATACGTAGCAGCTTATGGTATCAACACGAACTAAATGAATTCCTCTTAAATTTGTTTGGAACTGGACTATAAACAAAACAGCCATTTTACATGTGAATATGTACTTTGCCAATGCACACATGAATGTGATAAAGTAGCTAACTTATAGAATGCAAATACAGGTTGCACTAGAATTGTATATTTCTCAAAGCGTTGATAGTAAAACTGATGTGCTGCACAAACAAACTGATGTAATATTTCTCAAAAGTGCCAAGCATCTATGCACATAAAAGTGCCCCAAATCTATATAACACAAATTCTAACAGTATGAATTGAGTGTTCATTTTTTTGATGGAAATTGAGTGTTCATTAACTTATAGTAAGTAAATTAGTTCATCAGTTTCACATCGCCTAGTTCATCAGTAGATCAAAACTTCGAAAAGTTACTGGATATCCTACAAAAAAGGGAAATAGCTAGATAAAATTCACGGTGCTCGTCGTTGTAGAGGCGGCCGGCGACCCCTACATCTGCCGACCATGCGCGGGTGTAGGCCCTGGACGACGGATCCGATGGTGAGGCGGGCAGTGGGGTGGCCATGGAGGATGGTCGTCCTCGTGGCGGTGGTGGCCGATCCAGTCGCCGTGGAGGTTGGCCTTGCTGACCGTGGTGGCTGACGATGACGAGCAGACGCCTGGAGGCGCGGGCGCGCGGGAAGGAGGTGTCCGTCATGGCAGGGCTGCACCTCTGCTCCCACCGTAGTGGACGCTGGAGGAGGACCTGGTGACGCGGGCGTCAATGAGCTGGATGGGCCAGCCGCGTTCTGGGGTGCAGCATCGAGGAGGAAACGCGGCAACGGAGATCACGCCATGGACGAGTGGCCCGACAGCGTCGGGAAGATCAGGCGTACGGAGGGCTCCTCCTGCCGTGCCCGACTGCCTGCAGCGGCGGCGGCGCAACAGTGGCTTTCTTCGGGCTCTCGATGGCGATGGTTGTTGTGTAGATGGTGGGGGCGGCGGAGGTGGACGGGGGTGGGAGCCTGGGAGAGGAGCGGCGGAGGGGATTGGAAGATTGGATCGGGATTAAGAAAGGAAGAGGACGACGCCAGATGGGAAAACGAGGATTAGGGTCGGTCAGTGTACAACTAGAATGGGCTTCGCTCCAAAAAAATTGAAATTTTCATTCTCTGCGCGCGGGAGGGCACATCGATTCTCCCTGAAAAAAAACTAGTGGCTTTGACACGCTTACGTAAAAAAAAGAGTGGAGTTTTTTAACACAAAAAGGTCGTTTTGACAAGTACAATGTACATGAATAAAGTGTACAATCTGATAAAAAAATTAAATGGCAATTATGGCATGTACCATGTAAAGTGTATAGTCTATAAAAAAGTAAAAAAACATGTGCCACGTACCATGTGTGTATAATCTGATTAAAAAAATTAAGAAGCACGTTCTAGACACCATATATGTACAACTGCACCGCCATATTCATCGTCTCATGAATACCACCAATAAGCTTTCACTACTTATTTATATTAGATTGGTATATTAGACTGAACAAACTAATTGCAGCCCTCAATAACTTATGAACAAACTATGGCGGGTCCAACTATGCATTGAGCCATTGAGACACGGGACCCATAAAAATACACTGACACGTGGTCCTACTGCTCAATAACCCGAAGCAGCTACGACGGGTCCCATTGCTAGTAGTTACACGATAAAAAATGAGTATCACACATTTGCAATAATCGTGACTGTAGTGGGTTCATCACGGAAATTACCAAAACGTCATAAAAAATGACAGCCAGGTGGCACTCAGCGGCTCACATGATTCAGTGACATTAACCGTCACTGACATATAGTAATCGGTGATGCGGTCTCCAGAACATCACACATTAGATACTTTTGTGATGTTGTCAACCACCGTCACAAGGATTTTTGTCACAGTATCTCAATTTTCTTGTAGTGAATCCTTCGGCAACCGCGCCGACGGTGGAGCGAGCAACCCGAAGTGGCTCAACTCCACCTGCGGCCACGAGAGAGTCGATGGCCGAGATCAGTTGTCACCACTATCAGATCCGGAGCAAGCCATCGAGAAGAGAAGGGGCGACGGGGGAGGACCGGGGCGACGATGGACTGAGGAGGAGGAGGGGGCGACGTCTGATGGCTGGCCGGCCCCGGCTTTTTATAGACGGGGGCTATGACGACAAGAGGTTGGAAGGCGCCGCATCGGTGGGAATGCGGGGCCAGGCGGCGCGACGCAACGACTTAATGGCGGGGCGGGCGAGGTGTCATGCGGCAGCGGAAATGTCAGCGAACCAGTTGCTGCTACTACACCAAGCGCCCAGAATGCTGCTACTACACCAAGCGCCCAGAATGTTGCCATGGCAGCCAACCAAGTAGCTAACAGCACTGCCATGGCAGCCAACCCAACCGCATCCACCAATCAGGGCGAGGGGCGCGTCATCGGTCGTCCACGTCGGATCTTGCAGCCCAATCGCAAGTATGTGGGCCCCGCATGTACCAACGCTACTTAAGGAAGGAAAGGCCAGGGAAACAGACATCCGGGCTTGGATCAGGAACCCGGCACGGGATCCACCTACTTTCCCCTTCCTTCTTCCTCTGTAAGCTGTAATCGAGAGAGAGACTCGTGTGTATCCCCAACCTGTAGCTGTGTAAGAGAAATACCATGAGCATGATCTAGATCCTAACAGGAAGTGGCGCGGTAGGTGTGGCGGCAGCGGCACCTGCAGCGCGCCAAGGATGTAGCCGTGATTGTCGTCCAGTCGTTTTGAACCATCATGCGTGCCACGCAACACAAATATCATGGCCATGGTGCAGACGGAAATTTAAAAAGAAATTCACGGCTGCCCCGCAATGAAAGAGAAAACACCTAGAATGTGTCGTAATGTGTACGCCGGCAATGGTGGCTGTCTCACATTTGGTAATGCGCACCTGAGGACGAGGTCGCTAGTTCGACTCTGCATGCGCGGTTTTTTTTACTTTGTGAGAAAACAAATCGAGTCTGACGCTCATGTAAAAAAACAAATCGCACCACCCACTTCGGATGAATAAAACCCGCCTCGCTACACGGACGTAAGCATACGTATACGTAGGGCGCGTGTGGGTTACTTTTACCAATACGACTATCATGCCTTTACTAACGAAGAGGTATCGGATAATCTGAGCCCTCCATGTGTTTAGGGGGGTCAACAAACGGACGCGCACTTTGTCCGCTATTTGTAAAAAAACAAATCGCACCACCCACTTCGGATGAATAAAACCCGCCTCGCTACACGGACGTAAGCATACGTATACGTAGGGCGCGTGTGGGTTACTTTTACCAATACGACTATCATGCCTTTACTAACGAAGAGGTATCGGATAATCTGAGCCCTCCATGTGTTTAGGGGGGTCAACAAACGGACGCGCACTTTGTCCGCTATTTGTCTCTTTGAACCGTCCGCCCACTCGTCGTCCTTTTCCTTTTTGCGTTTGGGTCGGCCTTGCGCCAACAAGCAGACCCATTTTTGTCCTCGTGGTCGGCTTGCCTTGTTTTTTCAAACAAAATACAAATATTTTACGTAGTTTCACAACCAAACAAATATATTATACTTTACAAGCCAAATAAATATATCATACTTCCCATCCCAGAATAAATGTCTTCATCTTAGTCCATCTTTATACTAAAGTTAATACAGAGTTGAAACACTTATTTTGATACGGAGGGAGTAGTTTACAAGCCAAAAATAAATAAATTGTCTCAAATACATCTAAAAAAGATACATCTATTGGTTGCCAACGTGAGCCCACATATACTCAACCAAATCATTTTACAGTTGAATGCGAGTTTTCCAATCACGCATTTGAGGATGTAATTGGACGAACTGTGCAAACGTTCTAGTCCTCCACGCTCAGGTACAACATTGTCACCCTGAAACTAAAACCCTTGGTCGTAGATACGTTTCGGGCGCATAATATTATGCATGATCACATAATCAGTCATCACCTCCCACAACTTCTTGGTGCTCCAAGTTCTAGCAGAATACCGAACAATGTCCCATCAAGATTGCAGAACACCGAAGGCACGCTCCACATCCTTCCCGACACTCTCTTGCGCTTGGAAAAATCTCTTCCTCTTCTCTCCTACAGGGTTGGAGATTGTCTTCACCAGAGTAGTCCACTGAGGATAGATACCGTCAACTAGATAGTATCATTTGTTGTAGTTTTGGCCATTGATGTTAACATTGACCTTCGGGCAGTTGCCTTCGACAAGCCTTGCAAACACCGGAGAGCGTTGAAGCACGTTGACATTATTTGTGAGATCCGGCCATGCCGAAGAAAGAGTACCAAAGCCAGAGATCTTGTGAAGCAACAGATTCGAATATGACGGCGCAAGCTTTGACATGGCCCCTATACTGCCCCTGTCAAGCAGAAGAGCAGTTCTTTCCAGTGCATACAATCTATGCTACCAAGCATCCCCGGAAAGCCCCTGCTGGCATTCCTCGCCAACAAGTGGGCTATATCTGTAGCATTTAACTCTCTCAAGTACTCGGGGCCAAACACTGCTATCACAGCCTTGCAGAAACTATACATGGAATTTAGGCATATGGACTCGCTCATAGGGACATACTCATCAATGAGATCACCGGGAACTCCGTATGCAAGCATCCGTATAGCTGCAGTTCATCTGATAAGAAGAGAAGCCAATCTTTACAAGTGCGCCCTCCTTGCATTCGAAATACTTATCGTATGCCACCATCCCCACACGGATACGGTTGAAAACATGCCTAGCCATACGGAAATGACGTCAGAATAGGTGATGTTTGAAGGGCGGGTTGGGTCTCGAAATAGTCCTTCCATAGAAGGAAATGGCCGCTCTCTCGGGTACGATTCAATGCTGGAGTGTGCCCTAGGATCGAGCCCCAGAACAACGGCCGCTGCCTACTAAGGTGGTCATGGATGACCAACACAGCAGCCACAATCTCCTCATCGTCGGATGAAGAATCATCCGAGCCGCAAATGAAATTGTGGAAAAAAAACTCGTCGGCAGAGTCCATTTGTACCTTGTAGGCAAACCGTCGAACAACTTGCAGGCATCGTCGAAGAAGCAGGCCGGTGAAGAGTGGCGCGCCTCCCATGGACTAGGTAGCTGGCCTGGCAGCGTCAGACGAGCGTGGCGGTGTCGTCGACATGGGCGGGCCCACCTCAATTCAAGGGTATTCAGTTGAATACCCATTATTTTTGCCAAAAAACTAGGTATATATAATGTATGTACTGTGTATGTTCTTTTTTTAGGTGAATATACTGTGTATGTATGAGGAAAAAAAACTGTACAACTGGAGAACATGGTGGAGGAAGCAGCAAGTGATTTCTTCAAGACGGCGCTCTTCATTGTTGCAGCTAGATCCAATGACATATTTTGGAGTATCTTTCGCCTTCAGGACCGTTCTTTGGATGAGAGAAGCCTTATCCTTCAGACTTTCTGGACGTATTGGTGTTGGTTTCCAATCTGTCATTTTATCAGAAGGTTCCGCCAATTTATCACTACTGTAGTTTAGTGTCGGTTCTTGTTTGCTGAGACCTCTATTTTCTTTCCATCGATTAAGAGGCTAAATGAACTTGCTTGTTTAGGGGTAAAAGCCTTTTATTACTCAAAGTCCACAAAGAGTGGGATACAAGTTTGGTCATGTGGCTGGCCAAGCCACACATGACGCCCTGGAAGTAATGACAAAGCATATTTAGCAAACTTGTGAGCTTCAACATTAGCCTCACGTCCTTCAAACGTAAATTTACTAGTGGGTGGTGCTCTATGTCTAATCTTTCTGATTATGGCACCGTATTCTCCCTGGCTTCCCTTGGCTAGATCTTCAACCACTTGCTTGCAATCGGATGCCACGATGTAGTTGTGTTGGTTGAGATCTTCTGCCAATGCCACGGCTTCGCGACACGCAATTGCTTCCAAAGTTGATGCATCCCAGACTCCTACAATGACGAGCGCTGAGCTGCCCAGGAAGGAACCCTGGCTATCTCTGCATATTGCAACGGCTGAGCCTCCTCTCTGCGACCGAGTGCCCGCATCTACATGTATCTTTGCATAGTTTGCCGGGGGTGCCCTTGGTCGTACTGCCATTGCATTCCCCGACGTCGCCACGTGACCTTGTTTCTTGGGCTTTCTGAGCACATCAAGATCTTTTATATACCTCGTTATGAAGGCCGATATCGCATGTGGAGTCTGAAATATTCCTTCATGTATGGCTTTCCTCCTAGATGTCCAAACAGCCCATAGCGTCACTGCCACCAGAGTGAACTGCTCGTGCGAGAGGGATCCCAACAAGTTGAAGAGCCAACTCTTGGCTCGGTTCTCACTTGTAGCAACAATAGCACTGCCTAACTCCTCATCCACGAGCACCCAAGTGCATCTTGAGACGGTGCACTCGAGCAGGGAGTGGCGCCAGGAGTCCGGAGCGCCGCATAATCCACAAGTGCTCGTCGTCGACATTTTTTGGTGTGCCCTCACGTCTTCGGTCGGCAGCGACTGTTTTGAAAGTCTCCACAGAAACATGCGAACCTTCGATGGCACCTCCGTCTTCCAAAGGGACTTCCAGGAGATGGAATCTGCATGCGATGTTGAGGATCCCGGGGCACCATCCAACCAGGCTTCTCTTCACTGCATCGTCGCCACGAGCATATTGTATGCTGATCGCACCGTAAACTGACCAGAACGCTCGTGAGCCCAACACCAGAAGTCAGTGGCGTCAAAAGGTTCAACTTGGCGTCAAAAGCAAGGAACGTAGCATTGATCTTTGGCCTGTTCCACGTTGCATTTGCATGATCTATCAATTCCGAAACTGTGACTGGTGGTGCAGTTGCCAGACATCCATATGGTCTCATCATCTCCGGGCGGGGGAGCCAGTTTTCCGTCCAAATATCCGTGCTCTCTCCGTTACCAATGCGCAACCCAGCTTTAAAATATCGCGTCCCTCAACTAGAGCTCTCCAAATCTGACTTGGATGACTCCCGAGTGACGCTTCTAGTATGCTTGAATTTGGGAAGTAGATACTCTCCAGTATACATGCGCTGAGGGAGGTGGGATCCTGCAACATACGCCAAACTTGTCGAGCTAGCATAGCTAGATTAAAAAGCTCGAAATCTTTGAAGCCAAGACCTCCCATACTTTTTGGTTGAGTCATCGCATTCCAGGAGACCCAGTGTGGTTGGCGTTGACCGTTCTTACTCCCCCACCAAAACTTCCTGATCAACATGTTCAGATGCTCACATAGACCCCTTGGCAGTTTGAAGCAAGGCATGGAAAAGACTGGAATTGCTTGAGCCACAGCTTTGACCAACACCTCCTTGCCCGCAGAGGACATAGTCCTCTCAACCCAACGTTTAATCTTATTCCACAATCTGTCCTTCAAATATTTGAACGCACCATTTTTTGAAGCTCCCACATCTGTGGGCATGCCTAAATATTCCTCACTCAAAGTTTCATTGGGGACGTTCAAAATGTTCTTTATATCATCGCGGACCACTTCGGGGACACCTTTACTGAAGAATATGGATGACTTGTCAAAATTTATCCGCTGACCTGTAGCAGTGCAATAGATATCCAGCACTTGGTTCACCTCGGTAGCCCCCACACCGTTTGCCTTGAAGAACAACAGGCTGTCATTAGCGAATAGTAGGTGGTTAACTAGTGGCGCCGAAGGTGCCACTTGGATCCCACCTAAGTTGGATGAGTCTCTTTGTGATTTTAACAGACACGACAGGCCCTCTGCTGCTAACAAGAACAAGTATGGAGATATCGGGTCCCCTTGTCGGATACCACGTGAAGGACAGAACTCCTCAAGCTTCTTACCATTGAACAAGACAGAAAATTTCACCGAAGATACCATGCTCATAACAATATCCACCCACCTAGGGGTGAAACCCAGCTTCAGCATTATTGCACAGAGATAGGCCCATTCAACTCTGTCATAGGCCTTCATCATGTATAACTTGAGGGCGCAGGACTGATGTTTTTTGGCTTTATTCCTCTTCATGAAATGCAAGCACTCATATGCCGTTATGATATTATCTATAATTAATCTGCCAGGAACAAAAGCTGACTGCTCTGGTGAGATAATATCTGGAAGTATTTGTTTGAGTCGGTTGGATATTACCTTAGACGCAATCTTATAGAGAACATTGCAAAGACTGATTGGCCTAAACTGTTTGAGGAGTGTGGGGTTTTTTACCTTGGGAATGAGGACCAAGATGGTATCATTGATGCAAGCTACTGACTCATTACCCTCAACAATTTTGAGCACCACTTTCGTGACCTCTTCTCCACATACCTCCCAGTGACGCTGGAAAAAGTGAGCTGGGTATCCATCCGGGCCAGGAGCCTTAGTTGGGAACATTTGAAACAAGGCACACTTGACCTCCTCATGGGTATATGGAGCATTCAGGAGAACATTCATATCAGATGTTACCTTGGTTGGGACATGTCGCAGAACTTCATCCATGTTTTGCACCCCTTCTGACGTATACAAGTTTTTTTAGTACGCCGTTGTCAACTCCTCCATCCCGGCTGGATCCTCAATTACTTGTCCTTGTTCATCTTGCAGTGATTTGATTTGATTTTTACGACGCCTTCTGCTGGCCCGCAAGTGTAAGAAATAAGTATTTTTGTCACCATGAACTAGCCATTCCACGCGCGCTCTTTGGCGCCAAAGCATTTCCTCGCGGTGAAAGAGCTCCACCAATCGGTCAGTGATTTTTGTCTCTTCCCTGGTGGGGTCGGATCTACCTGGAATGGCGCACAGGAGCTGTAGCTGTACTTTTAGCTGGGATATTTCCTGCCGAACCGATCCAAAGCTTTGCCGATCCCAAGCCGACAGGTCACCAGCCAAGTCTCCCAGCTTTTCATGCAATGATTGCACACTCCCTCCATCCTGCATGCTCCACCTGCCCACTACAGTGGTGAAGAGGGATTCCTCTCTCTCCCACATGGTCTCATACTTAAATGTCTTGGGACCCGCCCTGCATGCATGCATGCTACGTAGCGTGAGAAGGATCGGGCTATGGTCGGAGCCGGCTATCGTCTTGTGATGCAGTGTAGAAGCCGGCAACGCTATCAGCCATTTCGGATTAGCCAGACATCTGTCCAGCCGTACGCGGGTGTAGGTGCCACCAGTAACCTTTTTTTCGAATGTCCAGGTTGTGCCCGTGTACCCTATGTCAGACAATCCACAAGTGTCGACTGCCTCACGAAAACCATCAATCTGAGCTTGGCTTCGGCTTCCAACGCCGTCATGTTCGCTAAGGTTCAGAACTTCGTTAAAGTCACCAATAACCGCCCATGGCCTATTATGCGTCTCGGCTATGTTTTTCAGGGTATTCCACGTGTTCTGCCTGTTGGGTACCTGCGCCTCGTCATAGACAAAAGTGACTCTGACCTGAATATCCACCATATTGTCAACTAGAGCATCAACGTGATACCTCGAATAACCAATTATTTCCACTTTTATTTCATCATTCCAAAAGATACAAAGACCACCACTTCATCCAGAACTACTCACTGCATAGCTTTTATTAAAACCTAAACCTTCCGCTAGCTGTTCTACCCTCGAACCTTCTAATTGTGTTTCAAGAATAAAAAGGATCGAGGGGGCAAACTGCCTCGCAAGAGTGCGAAGCTCACGAACTGTCGCGGCTTTGCCAATTCCGCGGCAGTTCCAGTAGAGGAGACTCATTGCACTGGGCGAACCCCACCTTGGGGCTCGCCAAACGCGCATCAGGGGTCTTGCTTTTTTTTGAGGTGTAACTAGGGATTTATTCAAAGTTCAAAGAGTTTGGAATACAAATAATGTCCGGGACAGTCCCTAGCCACACATGGCGGCCCACGTCAAGAGTCGACGCGGCCTTAGCTAATCTATGAGCCTCACTAATACATTCCCTCGGTTCATGACGAAAGACAACCTGCTCAAAATTCCTTCTGCGAATAACTATCTCATGCAGAATTGGCGCATAAACTGCAGCTGTGTCTCGGCTCATATTGGTGATTACTTCGGCACAATCAGAGGCGATTAGAAGTCGCTGAACATGCAAGTCCTGGCCCAAGGCCAAAGCCTCATTGCATGCCCACGCTTCCAAACTGGCTGGATCAAAGATTCCATCGAACACAACAGCTGATGCTCCAAGGAAGGTTCCATTGCAGTCTCTGCAAATAGCTGCTGCTGCACCTCTGTTTCCACCGCGAGATAAACCTCCATCCAAATTTATCTTCACTTCTGTTTCTGCCGGTGGAAGCCACCCCCGACGCACCCGGCGCGGAAGCGCTCCTGCGTTAGCTTTCGGTAAAGAAGCAGCGGTGATCTCCAGGTCCTGCAGGTAGCGATTGATGAAACTCATTGTAGTTAAGGGACTCTGATACTCATTATCATGGATGGCTTTCCTCCTAGCCCACCAGATAGACCACATTGTGATTAGCACATGGGCTAGGTCATGTCGAGGTAGCGTGTCAAACAGCCAAAAGAGCCACTGTCTTGCGTCTTCAGATTGATTTGATATCACATGCTCAAGAGTACCTTCATCTCCCAAAGACCAGACACACCGAGCCATCCAGCAGTTGAGAAGAGAATGACGCCAAGTATCTTCGGTCACCGAGCATATCGCGCATACTGGAGATGTAGCCATCTTCCTCTCGTGTCTGGTCGATCCCGTCGGCAGAGACGTTTGGGCCAAACGCCACACAAAAACCCGGACCTTTGATGGCACCTCTATTTTCCACCCAGTCATTCTTCGTTGCCGTTTGGTTCGAGTTGCTTGTTCGATTTTCCAACCAGTCTTCTCACTGAAATTTAATTTCAGAGATCATTCTGTAAGTAGAACGTACTGAGAATAAGCCCCTACGATCATAGTGCCACGCCCAGAAGTCTTCATGCACACGCGTACTAAGCGGAATATTCAGAATGACATCTATGTCTGGTGCAATGAAGGGATCCTCTAATACTTGCCTATTCCATGTCCTGGCTGACTGATTAATGAGATCAGACACCAACAGGGGCGGGTTAGCTGATCGAGAGCAGATCGGTCTCAGCTTGAAATCCCTCGGTAGCCTGTTGTGCTGCCAAATTTGAGTGTCTCCCCCCGTACCTATACGCTTAATCAAGCCCAGGGACAGAACTTCTCTTCCTTCCCTGATTGAGCGCCACACCTGAGATGGGTTTGGTCCAAGTGGCGCATCCAAGAACTCTCCCTTCGGGAAGTACCTTGATTTCAAGACACGAGCACTCAATGAACCCGGATCTTGTAATATCCTCCAAGCTTGTCTAGCTAATAAAGCTAAGTTAAAAAGCTCAATATCGCGGAAACCCATTCCACCCATATATTTTGGTTTTGTCATAGTATTCCAGGAGACCCAGGCTGTCTTCCTTTCACCCCTCTTACTCCCCCACCAAAATTTCCTCAGAAGCCCATTGATATGGTTGCAAAGACCACGAGGCAGCTTGAAACATGACATCGAATATGTTGGTATTGATTGGGCAACTGATTTAATTAAGACCTCCTTTCCTCCTGCAGAGAGGCACTTCTCCATCCACCCTTGCACATGTTTCCAAATCCTATCCTTCAAATATCGAAAGCATCCCTCCTTGGATTTGCCAACATCCGTTGGAAGACCCAAGTATTTCTCCGAAAGAGATTCAGTATGAACTGCTAGGGTCTCCTTGATCTCACCTCTCAAGCTGTCCGGAACTCCCTTACTGAAATAAATAGAGCTCTTGTTAGCATTGATTCTTTGGTCGGGGGCGTTGCAATAAACCTGCAGCAAGTCGCAGACTCTCCTTGCTTCGTCATTTGATGCCTCGAAAAACAGTAAACTGTCATCTGCGAACAGAAGATGATTGACCTCCGGGGCCGTCGGTGCCACCTTGATACCGCAGATGCCATTTTTCAGCAAACAAGATAGACCCTCTGCTGCAATGACGAACAGATAGGGGGATATTGGATCCCCTTGCCTAACTCCACAAGAAGGCCTGAAATCATCCAACACACCTCCATTAAAAAGCACCGAAAAAGACACCAACGACACGCACCTCATAATAGTATCAATGAACCTCGGGCTAATACCCAACTTCGTCATGACCGCCTTCAAGTATGGCCATTCCAGTCGATCATATGCTTTCATCATATCCAGTTTTAGCGCACAATACCGGTTACTCTTTACTCTTCTCGTTTTCATATAGTGTAAACTCTCATAGGCAGTTATAAAATTATCCGTGATGAGACGTCCAGGAATGAATGCTGACTGCTCTTCTGAAATCACCTCTGGAAGAATCATTTTCAGCCTATTGGCGAAGACCTTTGATGCAATCTTGTAGATTACATTACAAAGGCTTATTGGCCGAAATTGTCCTAAGATTTTTGGACTAGCAACTTTCGGAATCATAACAATGAACGTACGATTGATATCCTCCAGTGAGTCAACTCCATCGAGCACTCTTATGATCATACCCGTAATCGCTTCACCACATAAATCCCAATGCCTTTGAAAGAAGTGCGCCGGGAATCCATCAGGTCCCGGAGCTATTCTAGGAAACATTTGGAATAGCACTTCTTTGACCTCCTCTTTGCTATACGGCTTATTCAGGCGTGTATTCATGTCAGCATCTACCCTTGATGGTATATGGGAGAGCACTTCCTCCATACCAATTGTACCTTCCGAAGTATAGAGATTAGAGTAAAACTCAGTAGCCATGCGTGCCAGCTCCTCCGGATCAGTGCTGATTGTACCATCGTTTCTTTGTAGCTGAGTTATCTTGTTTTTTTGCCCTGCGGGCACTTGCTTTTTTCTGAAAAAATTCAGTATTCTTATCCCCTTCAGCGAGCCATTTTATTCGTGATCTCTGCCTCATCATGATCTCCTCCGCCAGAGAAACTTTGATCATACGATCTTGGACTCGCTTCTCCTCCTCACTTGGGCCTACCCGACCCAGGACTGCCCGTAGGGTAGCTAGCTGATGTCGCAACGAACGAAGCTCCTGCCGGACTGATCCAAACGACCTGCGTCCCCACTGAGCTAGCGCTACAGAAACTGAACTGAGCTTGGCAGCTAGGTCCGAAACTGAAAGAGAAGGTTGATTACGGTTCCAGACTTCCTCCACTACTTGATGAAAATCTTCCTTTGTTTCCCACATACACTCATATCGAAAGGGTTTTTTAGAGCGTGCCTCATACTTGTTGCCTCCAGCTCTGTATTAAGCAGAATGGGACAGTGATCTGAATTGGCTGCTGTTAGGTGCTCAAGAGATGCAAAAGGGAACAGCGCCGACCAACTAGGACTAGCCAGCGCATGATCTAGTCGCACCCTACAGAACTCGCCTCCCCTGACTCTCTTTTCCCACGTCCAATCAAGGCCTTTGTAGCCTAAATCAGCAAGCTCACACACATCCACAGCCTCTCCGAAGCCTGCGATCTGACCACTGTCTCGAGTGCTAGTACCCATGTGCTCCTCCGGGCGCAGCACCTCGTTAAAGTCTCCAATGCACACCCAAGGAAGTGTACTTTCCCCTCGTAATCTCTTCATCGTCTCCCATGTGTTATGCCTCAGACTTCTGTTGGCTTCACCATAAAAGCATGATAAACGCCAATCATCAGCACATGGTTGTGAAATCCATGAGTCTATGTGGTACTGCGAAAAGTTCTTTATTGCGAGATTAACATGATCTTTCCAAAAAAACATAAACCACCACTACGACCGTTACTTGGAACTGCAAAACATCCTAAAAAACCTAAAGTAACAGCCAATCCCTCCACTCGGGCCTTCACAAGTTGAGTTTCAACAATGCAAAGGATCGACGGCGCACACGCCTCCACGAGATCGCGGAGCTCCCTAACTGTCGCGGGGTCACCAATTCCGCGACAGTTCCAGCACAATGTCTTCATCAGGCCCGGCGGCCCTCCTCGAGGGAGGCCGCCTCTCTTGTTTGATCCACTAAAACACCTTCTTCTCCATCCTGAAGCCTTCTCTTCACAATTGGGTCCTTCTCCGGGGTGGAGATCACATCACTTGTGCTTGCCGCTTGAGATCCCCCTTCGATCATGACAGTACCAGCTACCCGTCTAGCCAAATGATTGAGCTGTTGCCCCCGGACGTTTAGGGTTCCATCCGCCTCAACCAGCCTCTTCCTCGCTCCCCTTTCCCCTAAACCTCCTACACCGTCTCCCTGACCCTCCACATCCATATATGCTGCGTTCCAGCTTGCTGCACCCCTGCTCCGGGATCCCCTCTCCCCCTTCCGCCCATCGGGCCTCTCCCTCCTCTACCTCTTCAGTCTCCCTGCCTGCATCCCAACCTCTTCGCCTACTACCTCCATCTCCTGTACCTCGGCCTCCTACACCTTGGGCTGTAGGCACTCCAGGCTCCCACAGCAACCACTCACCCCACTCAAAGGAGTTTGGGCCATGAATCCCATCACCACACTCGTCTGCAACATGACCCATCTTACCACACGCAAAGCAAAAGTCCGGTAGCTTCTCATAATAAACACTGTATCTTTTATACTCCTTCAAGGTTATTGGAACAAAACGGACAAGCGGACTATTGACATCCACATAAACCCTCACCCGGAGGGTACTAGCTGGGTTGATTCTCCCCTCATTCATTATCACGGTGAAAGGTGGGTCACCTACTTTAGCTGCAACTTTCTCCACTAACTCTTTCCTTCTCGTGAGACCATCCGGCAGCCCCTTCACCCTTGCCCATACCGGAATTTTATTGAGTCTATAACCTTTGACATCTGAAAAACCATCATACTCCTGGATCACCACCGGTGCCCTCCTAAACAGCCATGGCCCTCCATCCATAATCCTCCTCCAATCACCTAGACAATGGCATTGCACCACAAACAAATTGGGTCCCTTGATGTTGAACGTCACCCCTTGAGCCGCCGACCATGCATTACGCATATGTGACAAGAGCGCAGCGTGGCTAAAGGGTTTCGTAGTATGGACACGGAACAGGGCAAGCCAACACTACAAGAATCTTGCTAATCCATGACTGGTTCAATCTGTCACAGAACAGTGGATTACCGTCATGGAGGGATGCCTGTGACGAATTTAGAATCCGTCATGTACATCGCGTCATAATTTGACAACTGCACCATCATCACAGTTCCTGACCGTCACCGATTTGTGCACAAGCCCACCCCAGGCCCGGGTCTCTGTGACGGACTAATCCGTCAAGGATTGACATGATGTGGCAACAACATGGTACTGACATGGCACCTGCGTGGCGCCAGCATGGGTCTGATGTGGCATCTATGTGGTGCTGGCATGGCCATCAACCCAATAATGTTTCGGCCCACTTATTTCTGTCTAGCCCGACCCAATATCCTGTTTGATCGAATACAAATGAACCGCCTACCGATCGACTAACCCCGCCGTAGGTAAGATCAGGGCTTACAGGGACGAGCCCACCCATGGAGATGATGACGAGGAGCAGCACATAAACGTAGAGCAGGAGGGCCCTGGCAAAGTAGAGGAGGCAGCGCCCATCACAGCAGCACGGCATGCAGAAGCCAGTGGCCAGCTCCATGGCAGCGGTGCCCCTATACACTTCATCTATCAGCGCCATGTGTACCTCACCATACCTGGCCGCCGACTGAAGATGGACCCGTGGCCGCCGCACGGGACATTAGAGACTTCTCATCGGCGTCGATCTGGTTCAGATGGCCAGCGCATCATGGGAATCATCGCTGCACGTGCACTGCTTGACTGTGACCTAGGCAGGCGGACTGATCTGCGCCGGGAGGTAGTGGACGGTGTCGACCATCGTCCAGCCACAACAGTCGGACCCACCACCACCACTGTCGCCGCAGCTCGAGGACGTGATCTTGAATGGGGGTGGGGGCTACGGGCTGGTGGCTGTGGCGGTGGGAAAGATGGGGAGGGGGCAACGCATGTAGAGGGGAGAAGAGAGGGCATCGATGGATCGGTACAGGTAAGGCCTGTTCTGCGGCGGCGCCGGCGTGGAGCGGGCGGAGGAAGACTGGTGGAGTGGTGGCGGCCGAGGGGACGGGAGAGGAGAATGAGGAATTAGGGTTTGGTGTTGTTAGTATAAATCCGAGGCATACCGTCGATCATCCGAGGACCAAGCAATCACACGAGCACGACACCGAGATTTGTTAACGAGGTTCACCGATATGGCTACATCCCCGGGGCCTGACTACGGGTGCTCCTCCCCGTGACACCGTCACAATACCGCACACCGGCCACCCGGGCGCCGGCACACGCCGCCGGCTCCCCCTTGCGCGCCTGTGCTATTATGCTGGCATAGGTTACATCGTGTGTCTACCCCTGTTATATATGAGAGGCCTAGGATACAAGTGTTCTACTAGGACACAACTCCATATCCTATCTAAACACAATACTACTACAAGTCCAACTGTAACCTACCTTGTACACAATATTCGACACAACTCTAACAAACTCCACCTTGGCGAATATTCTCCACCACCTTGAATTCGTCAATGCGTCAAACTTCCATGTACATTGGACTTGAGTTTATCCCATGAGTACCGCTGCTACTCCAAAGACTCCATATGACTCCACCTGCAACTTGTAGTCCCTTCTTTTCTTGACCACAGTCAACACTCGAGCAAAATTAAGTTCCTTGTTACTCTAGTTTGCGCTCCCAACTTCCAGAGTATCAGTCCAACGCCATCACACACTGATCACTGACCTGCGTGAAAGTGAACAACTCACATATTGGGTGTCACACATAAGAGTTACCTGAACTCAACATCACCGCTCCTTTCTTGACCGCCTGTCTGAAACTTGAAGGAATTTCACCGTTGCTTGTAGTCATCCCGAGTCAAATTCGCAGTTGTCTCACCACATGTATGACCACCAGAGCCCTGGCCCGTCTCCATGTCCCGTGCATACCGCACGCCTCGCCGCTATTACCGCGTCGAGCCTCCGTTGTCCCGGTCGAGTTTCAAGGGTTGCGAAACCACACCACTCAACCCCACTGCAGAGTACCACCGATCATCACCGACCGATGACGAGTTCCACGCTTCCATCAGACCACTGGGCTCCAGTCCGAACAACGTGTCCCTCGCTTTTTCCCGCTGAATAGGCTTCGACTCTCTGAGCTCTTACGCCGTAGCCCCTCAATCCAGCTCCACCTTCAACAAGATTCCATGGTAGATGATCAATCCACCCTCGCGCCCCGTCGACTTCAAGCTCTCATGTGCGCACCGTCTTGAATCAACCCCGCGCCATAGTCTTGTCGAAGCCACACAAACCCTCGGGCCTGTGCCACGTGTTTCCACGCCCCAGAAGTCGGTCACCATCAGCATCACACTCCTACGTCGTCGTCGCCGATCCCACCACCGTCTTCTGTACAACCGACTTGCGTCGATCCGTCATACTAGCTTGTCCGACCAAGCCGATTTTATTCGGCTGCACGACACACTCAAGGCTCCCAAATCATCTTCGTGAATTTCCATCCATCACCTGATAATTCCATCTGAGCTGACATGACTTCCCGCAACACCATCAAGCATCCTTGTTGGCCAACAAATCTTTCATCCGTGTCTGCCATAACCCAAGGTTTTAGTTCCGTGAACTTCTCCACCTCAAACCTGATACCCATTGATGCCATAGTTCTTTGTATAGCTGACCCGCGAAAAATTATGCGAGCTTTAAACGTAATGCCCCAAGTACACGAACAGAAACTCCGCACACTAATAGCCATTCCAACCAAAACTTTGACCTTTACGTGATCTCCCTTGGCTCAGCTCCCGATGCTGGCTGTTTCTATTGCCTCAACCCTTGCTCTCGATGGATGTGTATCTCTTGATGGAATTTCCCTTCCTGATTGATCTGCGTCCTCTGTGCTATGTCCATGAGGACTCGGTCCTCTATTTTGGCCCAAAACAAATCTCAGCTCAGCTCCAAGCTCCACCTGCGCGGGCCGCTGACAACGGCCTGCATGTCATCCAGCCGTGCGCCCCGCCCTGGTTCGGCCACCACAGCCCATCAGGTCATCACGCTGGTCTGCACGTGCACCGCTCCGCCTAGTGTATCCCCTGGCGTCCATGTACCGCTGCCGCCTTGCTGCTTCCAGCTGCTGGCCCACCTTCCGAGCTATGTCCGTGTTACGTGCCGCGATCGCACGCGCTCTTCATTAGAAATCCGATCTCGCCGAGAAACACATCGCGTTGTACCGATTGCTCTTTTCAATCTCGTCTGATTGCACATCGCAGTAACCCGACGGCTTTCGCATAAGAATTCCCAATCGATCGTCCTTGACATCGATACTGATTTCTTCGCATACCGTCTTCGCATCCAAACTGACGACAATCCATCCTCTAGATCAACATCGACGGCCTTTTCGAACCTTGCTCTGATACCACTTGTTAGTATAAATCCGAGGCATACCGTCGATCATCCGAGGACCAAGCAATCACACGAGCACGACACCGAGATTTGTTAACGAGGTTCACCGATATGGTTACATCCCCGGGGCCTGACTACGGGCGCTCCTCCCCGTGACACCGTCACAATACCGCACACTGGCCACCCGGGCGCCGGCACACGCCACCGGCTCCCCCTTGCGCGCCTGTGCTATTATGCTGGCATAGGTTACATCGTGTGTCTACCCCTGCTATATATGAGAGGCCTAGGATACAAGTGTTCTACTAGGACACAACTCCATATCCTATCTAAACACAATACTACTACAAGTCCAACTGTAACCTACCTTGTACACAATATTCGACACAACTCTAACAGGTGTGTGTGTGGACTGTGGAGCTAAATGAGCTGGCTCGAAATTTTCCCACCCTGGCGCGTTGGCCACTTAAAATTTTTGCATCTCCGCGCCCTCTGTCAAACTTCAGGCGCGCCCTTTGTCAAACTTCAGGCGCGCCCTTTTCTTCCCAGTTTCTATAAATCGTTGAATGACTGACTGACAAGTGGGCTAGATAAGTGGGCACAACCGACACATCAGCAGAAGCCATCCATGACGGTTCATATGTCATATAAAGAAATAAAAAAGGGAGGTAGCTGGTCGATACGTGACGGTTTCTGTGACGATCCCTCAATGTCCGTCATCCCGGGGCTGCCATTCTGGGGGTCGTCCGCATCTTGCTGGTCCATGACATTTCCATGACAGTTTTCAAGAACGTCACCCGAAATCCGTCACGGATTAACATATTTCTTGTAGTGCAACGTACATCCTTAATCAGATCATCAACTTCCGCTGAGAAATCTAGCTCTTCCTCCTCCCTTCCATGGAGCTTCATCCCTGCAAATTGATCCTCCAAATCAGGTTCAGGCCCATGGTAATCTCCACACTCCTCTTCATCTCCTCCGAATTGGTTCCGCACGTCCTGCGAACTGTGAACAAACCCATCCCTACTCCTATTCTCATCCGTAACCCCCTCCTTCGTTCCTCCCGGTCCGCTCGGCCTTCCTGCTGCCGCCAAAGCTTCCGCCGCGATCTCTTCCTCCTTGCGCCCTTGCACCTGTTGCGTTGGATCCGCCATGCACACGACTGCGCGTGACGGGCGAAGTAGATCTCACCCGCGGCCGGGTCAGTCCGGTCCTCCGGTGAGATTTTACGTGGACTCCGGTGCGGCGTTGCCGGAGGATAGGTGGAACCCTAGGAACCCTAGAGGGGTCTTGCTAAATGAACTTGCTAGTTAAGTACTTCAACCCAAAATCTCCTCGACTCCTGGACTTGGCCCATTGGCCCAAGTTGCTGTAGCGCACGCACACACGCAGACCATCGATCTGTCGACCATTGCTAAGAAAAAAATAAAAAAATCTGTCGACCATCGCCCCTCAAAAAAATCTATCGATCAGGTCAAACGGAGACAAACCGGCACCTTCCTTACCCTGTTCTCTCCCCACGCGAGCGGTGAGCCGCCAGGCGGCCACGGCGGTTGCCATCGTCTGCTCGGCGATCGGACGTGCGCACGGCGGCCTGGACGGCTTGACGAATCCATCCCCCGCTTACCCTGGTTCTGATCCAGCAGCGGGCAGCAGCCAGCAGGCATTGGTTCAGTCTCCGGCCAGCGGCGGACCCCTCCCCCCGTCTTCATCGTCCGCCGCGGACTCCTGCCTGCTGGCGGCGCGGCCGGTCGCGGGGCGCTCGCGGCCTGCCTCCCGTGCAGGCGGCCCCTCGTTTCCGGCTGCCCTCCCTCCACCCGTGCCCGGTGACGACTCCTGTGGAGGCAGTGATGCGTCCGTGGTTGTGGCTAGCTCGGGGCCCCTCGCAGCGGGTCCTTGCTGGCGCTGCTCCGGCCCCGGCGGCTGCAGGCCCGCGTCTCTCCGGTGTCCTTCGCTACCGGCGTCCTCCACCGGGCAGCTCCGGCCCCGGCGACCAGGTAGCTACGCCCTTTCCGGCTTCCCTGGCTCGCTGACGTCCCGACGGTTACGGCCACGGCAGCTCGGATCTGCATCTCTCCAGTCCTTGCTTGCCGGCGTTGCTAGACGCCGTTGCGCCAAGACCCCCGTGTGGTTCGCCTCGTCGCCCGCCCTATCCTGTACGCCTCAAAGCCCGCTCTTTTGCCACATCCAAGCGCATGGTTCGGAGGCGGTGCCACCTCCGGCGGCGGGTGCAGCCCCGCCAACCCCCCTGACTTAGCGGTTCCGACCATCTTTGGCCTCCCCACCTGCGATCCCTGATTCGGCGGCTATGGGATTGCTCAGCTTCAGGCCAGGGAGAGATCCCCGCTCGGTTCGCCGGTGCTGGCAGCGATGGCGCCCGCGGGTGTCGTTTTCCTTCTTGAAGGCGCTGCCAAGGCTTTTAGCTGCGCCCCTCTTCGAGCTCAGGGAAAACCCTAGGTCCGGGTCACCCGGACCGGATAGTGACGGAGTCTCGGTGTTGTCTTCCTTCTTGAAGGCACTATCTTGCTCACTCATGGTGTCCTCGACTCGCACGGTGTTGGAGTTCTCGTTGGTTTGGCATCGTCGTTCTTGGCTCGGGTTTGGTAGGTTTAGCTGTGATGTCCCCTCTGTTTGGGCCGAGCATCCCTTGTCTCTCTGCTCCGGGCACCATGTTCACGCCTGTCTGCATTCGTGTCATGTGTTGTACCCCCTGTACTCGTTCTTCTTCTTCTATTAATGAAATGATACGCAAGCTTTGCATATTCGCGAAAAATTGGTTCAGTTTCAAAGCCACAACCCACAGATTCAGGTATAATTGCTAATTGCTAATTGGACTAAGAAATAAGAATTGGCATGAGAGGAGAACTCCCAATTTCAGGAGTGAGGATTTAATTCTTATTTTTTTAGTCCAATTGAATGGGTCTATCGCTGCAGGCAGGAGCACAGTTTTCTCCTCATGCTATTAAGCAGGCTGCACTACAGTACAACAGACAAAAGTAAGTTAGTTTTAACACTTGTCTGCCTATTTAATTATAGTGAAATTAAAACTTGTTTGCAGCACATTGTGAATTATTTAGATATGAGAATTTGCAATTTTCTGTTTAAATTTGTAATGTGAGAATGTTTATAAATTTTGAATTTGCTACAGTGAACATTATCTATAAAGAATAGTACTCCTGTAATTTGTAAGGTTTATTGTCATTTTCTATTTTCTGTCCACTATATATCTTAGATTTTTCCACAATATGTTCAACAATTTGTACTTCTATATGTTGAACAATGCCAAGTTATGATCAATTTTGATGAATATAATATATTGTGCAATATCATTTATATAGTTTAGAACAAGTACAATATAATACTATAATCGGTTATACGCTCCAAAAAGGAAGGCTATAGGCTTCCCAAAAGAAATCCAAAATATGAATACAGAGTCTTTAATTTCTGGGCCCGCCCCTGGTCGTCGAAGTGGCCGGGGGCGCGGGGGCGAGGTGATGCTGGCGGCGACGTGTCGGGGGGGGGGGGGTGGAGGAGCTGCGACGGCCCGACGGCGAGGCGGTGATGGCGGAGACGTTGGAAGGTGGCGTGCTGCGGGGGAGGTATGTGGGTGCGGAAGGCTAGCGAGGGCACAGGAACTGGGCGGAGGTGGCAACGGGGTGGGGCGACCAGGTGCTGGCTATCGATGGAAGGAAGAGAATGGCCTATGTGCCATCGACTGTCGGGCCAGGGGAGGAGTAGGCGGGCGTCGCGCGCGTCCGCCTCGTGTCCGCGCTCACGCAAACGAGACCTGAATTTGGGCTGGGATGGGTCATCCGACGGACGAAAGGCGGACGTGCGTCCGTTTAGATCAGCGCATTGGGCCGATTTTTCTATTTGTTTGTATACAGACGGACATGCGCGGACGAAATGGGCCGGCGCGTTGGAGTTGCTTTAAGTGAGTAAACAATTTAGTGGCCTGCGCGAGCAAGCAAGGGATACGTAGAAGGTGAAAAAGCAGTCGCTCAAGGGACAGGAATCCTCAAAAGAGCACAAAAGAACTGAAGATCTGCGTACGAACATCACCATCGAGCATGTTTGCATACCAGGGAAACTATGACGAGCACGCAAGGAACAAAAAAACCTCTTTATTCGTGCGAGCGCATGCATCTCTTCTCTTGTATCGACGGGAAACGATAGAGGAGAAGGTGAACATTTTACATGCGTACCTACCTACACCGTCGCCAGCCAGCAAGAGAGAGGAGAGAGAGGGAGGAGCGGGGCCGGCGCCGGCGCCGGCTAAGGATGGGTCTATCAGGCGCCGTGGAGTGGTGGGACGAGTGGCAGCTGCGCATTTTGGTGCTGGGCAGCCTCTTCGTCCAGTACATGCTCTTCTTCTCCTCCATGATGCGCAGGTGTGCTCTTCCATCCTGGCTCAGGCTCTTCATCTGGCTCGCATATCTGGGCGGAGATGCGCTGGCGATCTACGCCCTCGCCACCCTCTTCAACCGCCACAAGCAGCAGCAGGAGCGGCTCGCCGCCGGCCTGGAAGTGCTGTGGGCGCCTGTCCTCCTCATCCACCTCGGCGGGCAGCATATGATGACTGCCTACAGCATCGAAGACAACGAGCTGTGGATGCGGAACACCGTCACCGCGGTGTCCCAAGTCGTGGTCGCCCTCTACGTCTTCTGCAAGTCCTGGTCCGGCTCCGGCTCCGGCTCTGGCGGGGAGAAAAGGCTACTGCAAGCCGCGATCTTGTTGTTCGTCGTTGGGATCTTCAGATCCATCCAGAAGCCATTGGCTCTGAGGAACGCCAGTATCAGTAACATGGTCGACGCTTTCTCCAGGTCCACGAGAAAGGACCAAAGAATCACATTCTGCTGGAAAATGTTATGCGGTTGCACATGGGATTGGTATTTTGGTACAAACAAAACTAGAGAAGAAGCCGAAGAGAAGGACATCCCGCTTGAAGAATTTGTGCAAGAAGCAATCAAGAATTTACCAGAATTGGCCAGTGATCAAAAGCAAGCAGAAATCCTCGACAAATCATCATTGAACGTAAATTTCTACAGGTCACTAGTAGACATATCTCCCCCATACTCTAGTCGGATAAAAAACCTACATCTTTCAATGTGTCTTGATTACAAGAATGCAAATAAGATGTCGATAAACAATCTTAACCAGATGTTTGTCTACCTCTACACAAAACTATTTTTTATCACCGGTATGGATGTCTGCTGTCTGCGCCTCTGTCTTCCATTCCTGACCTTGGCTTCCGCCATCCTCTTCTCCACAAACCACAAATACAAGGACTACAACCAAACAGATGTCAAGGCAACTTCCATCTTATTTTGGTGTACCGCTCTGCTTGATTTCCTATCGGTCTTCCTCGGTACTCTCTTCGTCGTCGCACCATTAGCAGACAATGTGCCCCAGTATAACCTCTTGTCATTCTGTGCTCGTAAGAAGAGGCCCACTATTTTGATGAAGCTTGCCACACTTGTGTGGTGCAAAGACTATGTTAACATGCATTGTTATACACAACAAGCACTAAGATCATCCTTACTCCAGGTTACAGAGTTGATTCATGGATATATCAGGGATGGTTGGAAAGGATATATCCATGATGATGCCAGCTATAGGAGATTCAACAGCCGCAGAGGCCAGTGGGCGCTAAGGAATCGACGTCATCTGCGATGGAGCTTGAACATGTCATTCGATAGAAGCATCCTCATCTGGCACATCGCCACAGACCTCTGCTTTCACCACCAAAGCGCAACCCCTCTCGGCCAAGCCTGCGCCGTCCGAAGCAGGGTGATATCCAACTACATGGCTTACCTGCTCTTCCTTCGTCCAGAGATGCTTATGCCTGGGTCTAGGATCGGCACCTTCACCGTCGCATGTGAGGATGTCGAGCTCTTGCTAGGAGGCGAGCATGAGCTGGACGACGAAACAGCTCTCGCACAGGGAATTCTTTCATGGGCGCAGGCGCGACAGCCTCCCTTGTTAGACGACGCCAACATGGTAGGATCTCTGGTTCCCATGGCATGCAAGCTTGCGAAAGCGTTGATGGAGCTGCGCGAAGTGGAGAGATGGGAGGTGATCCAGGGGGTATGGGTGGAGATGCTATGCTACTCTGCCAGTAGGTGCAGGGGGTACTTGCACGCCAAGAACATGGGTGAAGGTATGGAGCCGCTCTCGCATGTCTGGTTCCTATTGTCAATCATGGGGATGGAGACATTCGCTGACAGGTTTCAGAAGCCGGAGCCTTCCGAAGGCCAAGATGACGGTGAAGGCAAAGCCCCTGAGAACAAGATCAATATATTTGTATAAGTTACTAAAATTTGTATTTTGTGTTCTGGACCATGTTTAAATGTTCTTCTTAGTCGCAGTCGCGGTGCATGCCTTATGTATGGTTTTGAAGGCTTTGATGTTTGATTTTAAATATGGTCACTTGACCAATCTGTCTCCATTAGTGCATAACAATCTTATCTATATCTCACTACCGGACTCGCCACCTATGCCGACGGCCCCGGGCTGTCGGCATAGGCCGTTTGCCGTCGGCTTAGATCTATGCCGACGGCGGCCGTCGGCATACCTCCGTCGGCATAGATCACGTCAGCGTAGTCTTGTCAGACCGTCGGTATAGTTTAGCCGTCGGCATAGGGGCCTATGCTGACGGCTTCCATACGGCCGTCGGCATAGTTTAGCCGTCGGTAGTGATTTTCACCTGACGGCAACGGATGTCGCCGTCAAAAGCGCTGACGAATCACGGGCCGCCGCGTGGCAGTGGTATGCCGACGGCCAAGCCGTCGGCATACCTCTGCCACGTGGCGGCCTCTGGTGACTCCTGGCAGCAGGGGTATGCCGAAGGCAAAGCCGTCGGCATATCCCTGCCACGTGGCGGCCGGGCACTAGGCAGCCCTGGGCATGCCGTCGGCATAGATCTGTGCTGTTTTTTTATTTTCCCTGTTTTCTCTGTTTCAATTCATTTTGACAGCATTTCAAACCAGAAAATATGGGATTATGCAGAAATATGACAGTTCATCATCTAAACATACTCAAGTTCATCATCATCATTTAAACATACTCAAGATCATCATCGGCGAAAGTTCATGAACATAAGTAGTGCAAGACATGGAACATCATCATCGTCATCTAAAGAAACTAACAAGTAGGAACATGAAAGGTATGGCACGACGGCCACATGCACAGGTATCATCACCGACATCAAGCAAGACCACCGCCGCCAAAACCACCACCGCCAAGACAACCTCCGCCAAAACCACCACTGCCAAGACCACCTCCGCCAAATAACCACCGCTAAGACCACCTCCGCCAAAACCGCCACCGCCAAGACCAGCACCACTCTGCCAGATCGGAGTGACTGGGGTCGACGAAGTAGGAGTCGAGCCACCGGTCCCCTACATGTTTGAGAGAAGATTCTAACGGTAAATATGATATGATAGTGTTGAATGAACAAGAACTAGTTTGTTAGTAGTTAGGCAAATGTACTAACCGGACTATCACTGCCTAGTGCCACCCATTCATCGAATGTGGGCACGTGTGGGGGTTCTCCCGCAGGTGGTGCTGGGGGTCCCATTTGTGGTGGATCCGTGCGGTTACTCCAAGATGCCAACATAGCCTGGATGTTAGTTAAACAAGCAAACTAGAAGGTCAGAAGGAATGAAAGTGCAAAAATTTAGCTTGGTTTTAAGAGGGCAAAACTAACCGTCATCATCTGACGGTTGTAATCATCGTTTGCCTTCACTCTTTGCAAGTACTCCCGCACCTCGAGATTCCTATGCTCGACAAAGGCCTTATATGCCTACATAATTTAGGTTGTTTCTCAGTGAGCAATGCTGAAAATAAACTGAGAATGTTAGAGAGAAAGAAGATAAAGGGGAAGTACTTACAGCATGCTGGCGGGCTAAGGGAGGCTGTGAATGCCCCGTACTCTCTAACAGGCTCGGGTTGGTAGCCCGAAGCCATGTGTACGAGACCGAAGGAGTGATCAAGCCATCGAAACACAGATACCAGCCATGGGACTTCCCCTGGATGGCCACCACCGCCGTGTCGTCGATCTGAGACTGGGCGACGTCAGGAACAGGAACATCCGGATGCAACCTCTGAAAGTGCTGAGTGTAAGACTCCAGGTGCTCCTCGGTCTTGCCGTAGTACTAGCTCTCGCCGTCCTTGCAATCACTCCACTCGCGGGCCAGCTTCCACGACTCAATGTAGGTTGTTTCTAAGTGAGCAATGCTGAAAATAAACTGAGAATGTTAGAGGGAAAGAAGATAAAGGGGAAGTACTTACAGCATGCTCGCGGGCTAAGGGAGGCTGCGAACGCCCCGTACTCTCTAACGGGCTCGGGTTGGTAGCCCGAAGCCATGTGTATGAGACCGAAGGAGTGATCAAGCCATCAAAACACGGATACCGGCCATGGGACTTCCCTGGATGGCCACCACCACCGTGTCGTCGATCTGAGACCGGGCGACGTCAGGAACAGGAACATCCGGATGCAACCTCTGAAAGTGCCGAGTGTAAGACTCCAGGTGCTCCTCGGTCTTGCCGTAGTACTGGCTCTCGCCGTCCTTGCAATCACTCCGCTCGCGGGCCAGCTTCCACGACTTAATGTCTGAGAGTGGCCTCTTCAACTTATCCTCCTGCAACGTTAAACAGAAGTTAGCCATACATAAGAACATGACGGTAAAGAAGAAAAAAATGTATCATGCATATAGATATACCTTCATGGCCTTGAAGCCCCAGTGGTTCCTGTTTCCTTGGCCGTGTGTCCCGTCTTTTCCACGGTTAGCCTGGGCCTTGCTGCTCTTGGTAGCAAACTCTGCATCATCGCCGAGCCACCTATCCACCAAACTCGCCCATCCGTCATCCTTTCCATAGCACCAACGAGGAATAACCTATGCAAATTTTGGAAGCATGACATGTGAGCACGAAACATATAATTGACTTCTTGAAACAATGAAAAGTCAGTAATAGCAAGTCGTTGCCTCTGCGCTTGAATTTTGGTCATCTTTTGATGAAGGTAGCTATGGTAGTACGGCGAGACGGCAACCCAGCGCACCTCGTACTACAACTGACGAGCTTTCTTCTTCGCAGCCGCCAGCAAGACCACGTCGGCTCTGGCCTTGTGCTCGTCAAGAACTCGAGTTGCTGCAATCATGCATAAAACCATAAGCAAACAAGGCATGAGTTGAGTGATTCAATGATAAACTATGAACGAAACTGAAGACAGGTGATTCAAAAGAGAACTTACCCAAAATTTGGTGATCACGGCCTTAGCGGCCGTCCCGTACTCCGCGTGGCTCTAAGCCTCGTAGTGGGCCCAGCTCATGGCCAAGACCCGCAGCTGCGGGTCCCTGTCTGGCTGCGGGCAGAATAGGCCCGGCCAAAACTCCTTCAACAGGACAGTGATAAGGCCGTTCGGTTTACGGCCCTTTCCGTGAAGGATCCAGTTCCTGCAAAAGAATCAAAGGATTGCCATGTGTACAATAAGAAAATGTTGTCATGTGTTGAAAATATGATTGAGAGGCACTTACTCTGTCCCCGCAGGTTCAATGAGCCACTTGTGTGCCTCGATAGAAGGTTGTGTAGGTACTCCGGCAGTACCACGCAGCCACCCCTTCGGAGCACCAGGTGGCAAGTCACCCCACAACTCGGGGTCAACCTCCCCTCCACCACCCTCCTCGCCCTCCTCCTCACCCTCCTCCTCGCCCTCCTCCACCTCGCCATCAGGAACATACTCCTCCTCCTCAGACTTAGAAGGTGCCTCAGTATAGGAGGGCATCGAAGAAGACCCTCCTATTTCGGACACGGCCCAGAGATTTTTGCCCCGGGTGCCTCTCCCCCCACCTCCTCCTCCTCTAGGGGCTCTCCCTCCACCCTCTCCTCCTCTAGGGTCTCCTCCCCCGACCCCTCCACCTCCCTGTGAGGTGCCATCCTCACGTAGTCGGGAGGGAACCTTGTGGGCTCGTCCACTCCGAGTAAGTCCTTTGAATTTACTGAGGAAACTTGCGCCGCTGGACTTGCCCATGATTAGCAAACCTGCATTGAGAAGAGAATAAACAATTAGTAAGGAAATCAAATAAACAAGCATACAGGAAAGAACATTAATAACAGAAGAGCACATTAAGCATACAGGAAAGAACATTAATAACAGAAGAGCACATTAAGCATACTATTGTAATGATCATTAAAAGAACTTACATTTTCTAGAACCCATATGAATCATCACTATTGTAATCTATTTGTTGACTGGTCTCATCATCACTATCATGCATATCTTCTTCGTTGTCTGACGGAGGTGGAGGCTCTTCCTCATCGTCAATGTCTTCATTTAACTTTTCAAGCATAATTATGTCTCTTTGATTCACAACTGCCTCACCATCAATCCGTGCATCGTCGTCGTTTGGGTCCAGGTCAACATAACCCAAGTCATCATCATCCTTGTTTCGGACCACGTCATCATGTTCCTCTTGAAAGAACACTCCCTCATATGTCATGGGGTTTATGTTGTAGTAATCATCATCGTTCGGGTCCGGTAGCTTACCATGTGGCGACACCTTGAACACAACTTCCCAACCCTTTAGGTACTCTTTCTGGCATGGGTAAGGCAGATAATATACTTGTGTGGCCTGGGTAGCGGCGATAAAGAGATCAGCTCCGGCATAGACGGTTGATGGTTTAACTTCAACTAAACCAACAAAAGGCGTATGTCTCACCCGTTTTGGGGTCGAACCATCGACATTTGAACACAGTGAGACTTAGGTGTTCGCGGCCACGTTTGAATGTAAGCTCGTATATTTTTCCCACCCTTCCATAGTAATCTACTTTATTATCTCCTTCGGTGAAGACTCCGGTATTTATAGTTTTGGGATCATGCCGACTATTCTGGTGCTCCTCTGTATGGAAACGATACCCATTCACATCATACTTTTCGCATGTCATGATGGCAGGGTCAAAACCCATGGAAACCCATCTCAATTCTTCATGCATTCATTCGTTCGGATCATTTCCCTACAAGTTTAATTGAAATTATAGGGTGCATGAGTTTAATTGGAATTGTACGGTGAAATAGGTAATAGGTAAGTGTGAAAATTTACTTTCTCCATGAACCACGCAACAAAAATTTTCCTTCCATCAGCACCCTTTCGGAGAAGAGCAAGTGCCTCCACTTTAGTAGGAGGCAGCATTCCCGTCCACTCTTCATCAACGAATCGACTACAATAAGAAAAGCGGTATAAGAACTAGGCAAAGTGAACATAATGAATTGACTAAAAGAATGGTGCAAAGGTATTACCTCATCCACTCGTCCTCAACTTCCTTGATGTTGTGCAAGATATAGAACATGACATCCTCCCACTCATCTCGTGGCATGATATAAGGTGTCGAGCATCCAGCCCTGCCACCTTGCCCGATGAATAGAGGTAGCTTGGGTTTATACTTGGGTTCTTCTGTATTGTCTCGAGACACCTTATTGTGCAGCGTGGGAACATGGTCCGGATAGTACGTTGTCCTGAGGTCTGCCACCTCCTCTAGGACAACTGCCTCAGCTATGGAAGCTTCAATCTTAGCTTTGTTTCCACATTTCTGTCTCAGATGCTTGTTCTGTCTCTCAGGGCCGTACTGCCAACGATTCTGCACAGGCCCCCCCCAACAATACCTCATTTGCGAGGTGCAAAGTGAGATGTGTCATCGGAGTAAAGAAGCCTGGCGGGAAGATCTTCTCTAGCTTGCATATCAATTCCGGCGCCTTCTTATGCATTTCTTTTATCATCTCAGGACATACTTCTTTAGCACAAAGCGTGCAGAAGAAATGGCTTAACTCCGCAAGCACACGCCAGAGACGCTCGGGAACATAGCCCCGAACCATCACCGGCATAATCTGCTCAAGCCATACATGATAGTCATGACTCTTGAGCCCGGTCACTTTGCCCGTTGAAAGATTGACCCCCTTACTTATATTCGACGCATAACCATCAGTGAACTTCACGAAGTGTTTCAGCCACTTGAATGCCTCCATCTTATGATCCTTTTTAAGTACGAAGTCAGCATCTGGCTTGAACCAAGATTTTTGACTGCCTGTGGGAGGCTGCATGTGTAGACGTGGTCTATCACAAATATTCTGTTGATCGACTCTAGCATTAACATTATCCTTTGTCTTATCAGGAATGTTGAGGATCGTGCGAAAAAGGGACTCTGCGACATTCTTTTCGGTGTGCATCACGTCGCTGTTGTATGGAAGTTTGAGGTCCTTAAAATAGGGAAGCTACATGAAGGGGGTAATGTGAGTCCAGTTGTGCGTCTCACCATATCCTTCAAAACATTTTTTCCCTTTACCTTTTCCTTTGCCCTCGCCCTCGTCTTCGCCTGTGGCTTTGCCTTTGCCTTTGCCTTTGCCTTTCCCTTCGCCGGCAGGCTTAAGAGCTTTCAGCTGAGCAAGCACATCCGCACTAGAAAACGTTGGAATCTCGTTTACTTCATGGACAACTTTGCCTTTTGTGAAGTTCTTCTTGTCTTCCCTATCAGGATGGTCTGGAGGGAGGAACTGTCAATGCAGGTCAAAGGCAACATACTTGCCACCCTTCTTCAGCCAAATGAAAATCAAGGCCTGCATGCACACTGGGCAAGGCATCTTCCCACTTGTACACCATCCGCAGAACAGGGCATAGCCGGGAAAGTCATGCATGCAACTGTAGCCAAAGTTTGATCAAGAAATTTTTCTGCAGATGCTGGTCGTATGTCAACCTCGGGAAGTACCAAGAATGGTGCAAATCATCCACCAACGGGTGCATAAACACACTCAAATTCTTCCCCGGATATTCAGGCCCTGGAATTATAAGAGACAGGAACATGGTCTTGCGTTGCATTATGGCGCCGGGAGGGAGATTGAGCGGAATAACAAATACGGGCCAGCAGCTGTATGGATTAGACGACATACCATATGGATTGAACCCATCACCTGATATAGCAATTCTGACATTCCCAGCCTCGACTGCTTCCTCCGGGTACTCTATATCGAATGAATTCCATGCTTCACCTTCTGATGGATTTACAATTTTTTTTGGATTGTACCTTTTCCCTTCCTTGTGCCACTTGATCATTTTGGCAGACTCCTCGGTGATGAAAAGGCGCTGCAGCCTTTTTATAAAATCAAGATACCGAAGAACCTTCACAGGGATTTTTAGCTGCTTCTCTGACCCTGCTCATCGACCACCTCAATATACCGAGAGGAACCGCACATCCTACAGTAGTTGTCATCCGCATACTCATGCCTAAACAAAAGGCAATTCTTTGGACAAACATATATTTTCTCATAATCCATGGAGAGCGCCTTCATGATTTTCTTTGTAGCGTACATGGTTTTAGGCAGTTCATGGCCCTCAGGCAGGCTGTTAGCCCATACACCCAGAAATGCTTCGAAGCAACCTCTGCTACAGCCGTACTCAGCCTTGACAGCCATCAGTTGCGAGATGGCATCCAACACAGACAGCTTGGCACCCTCATAAAGAGGTTTCTTTGACGAGGCCAAGGTATCCAGGAAGGCCTTTGCGGTTTCCTCCGTCTCCTCCGGTTCATTTGCTGAATGTGACGGAGGTGTCGGCTGTGCAGCAAAGACATCATCCAGAATGTCTCTAACCCCATCGTCCTCATAACCAGCGACGCATTGTCGTATCACCTCCTCTCTACCACGGTCCCGCTGGGCAAAGTTTATCGGCATATTAAAGTTGGGCATAAATCCATGCGTGCGAAGGTGCTTAGTCATCTCACTCTTATCTCTGCGCATACATCTCTTACATTTGGCACACGGGCATTCTGGCACCATCCTCATTGGACTATGGAATATCTCTTTCAAAAACACATCGGTTTTCTCGACGCACTCTGTTGTTACTTGATTCCGACGGAAAAACCCACTATACATCCACTGATTATCTGCCATCTCTGCTTTATTGGAGCCACACAACAAAATTAAGGATTCATTTAAATTACTCACATCAATATTTTATTTTTTACAGGTTGACGAGAAATGACATTTAATCCACCTACATCTCTAATAGGTAAAGATGGGTCCTATTCCCACCCGAGAATGTGTAGATTGAGTACGTTGTCCATGCTCTACCCCATTCAGAGACAAAATTTCGGCAGCACCTTCCCGCTGTTCTCCAAATACACGTCTCGGCAAAATGCCGAGAGAATGTGCATCCGGAGAACAACAGGGAGGCGCCGCCGAAATCCTGTCTCGGAACGGGGTAGAGCATGAACAACGTACCCAATCTAGACATCCTCGGGCTGTCCGTGGAAAGCGCTGGACAATCCTAAAGAGCTGCGGTGATAAATATGCAATTGAATGCATATTTATTGATGCAACCCTTTCGGACGGGAGACGCGTAGGTTACGCGACTTGATGTGAAAATGAAATCTAGTGACATGATTAAAAGAACGTATGAGGTGATGGATTTGTAGCTCACCCTCGGATGTAGATGATGTAGTCGATCAGCGAAGGGACAATCGAAGACCAAGAGCTCCAACGTCAACGATCACTCCACCGGAGGCAACACCAGAAATCCTCTAAATTCCACCAAATGAAAAAAATTAGGTCATCACATCACATATAAAGCATCATCAGACATCACATCATATCACAAACTTTTTTTAGCAAGATCAACATGATGAAGTAACCACTCATCATATCCAAATTTTAACTTTTGTCTATCTATCTTCACAAAAAGTGTACTCTTCCCTCTCATCTCATCTTCACAATACATATATCTATAACATTGAGTATGTATCTAAAAACGTAGTAAAACTACACAAATATCCATTCATCTAACATCTATCTATCTCACATTGTGCACTTAATTTTTTTTCACATTTATACTCTCTTCCATTTCATTCATCTATCTAACATCCATCTATCTAATCATCTATTACTATATATATGCATTCATCTACAACATTAGTACACAAAAAATGTAAAAATAGATTGTTCTTACCTACGGATGAGGCAGCGGTTGGGCAGGGGATGGTGAGGGGGTTCAGGTCGGGGCAGGGGATGACCACCAGAGCAGCATGGGGTGGTCGCCGGAGCAGAGGGGGCCGGCCAGGCTAGGGCGTGGGACGGCCGGGGCGGCGTCCACGCAGGGCGGGCCGGGGTCAAGGAGGCCGAGGCGGGCCGGCGGTGTGGTGCCGGTGCGGCGCGGCGTGGCTAGGGTGGCGGTGCAGCAGATCTTGGGTGGCGGCGCGATGGAGTTTGGGTGGAGGGGGAAGGGCAGAGCAAGGTGGGGCAGTTGCGCGGGTCGGGAAAGGGCGGCGACGGTGCCGCGGTTGGGAGTCGTGGGGCGGCGGCTAGAGCGAGGGAGGGGCGGGGGCGGCGGGTCGGGATTGGGCGGCGACGGCGGCGCGGTTGGGGGTCGTGGTGCGGCGGTGAGGTCGGGACAGAGTGAGGTAAGGGCGGAATGAGTGGAGGGGGCGGCCCGTGGATGGATAAGGCAAAGTTAGCCGTCGGCATAGGTGCCGATGCCACGTGGCACCTATGCCCACGGCTTAGCCGTAGGCATATATATTTTTCGTTTTTTTATTAGCAACAAATTTAAAATTTTAAAATAAATCTACTACTAATTTATTAAAATCGAGTAGCCTAACCCAGCACAAGACCCTACCCAAGGCTGCCGACACGGCCGTTTCCCCCCTCCAGTGTGGTCCAGGGCCATCCGGGGGCTAGCTATCCCTTCACGACTCATGATTTTATCGCGCTCCGAGTCTTCAATAATATTCACGCCGCACCGTTACCGCAGACGTCTGTGAGCAACGTCCGGGGCAAACCCACTGGAAGAACCCCTCCATGTAGACCCGACGCGTCCATTCGCCCCCTTCAGGTGCCGGCGGCGGCGCCGTCCGTGAGGGGGGCACACCCCGGAGCCGCGTGCTGCCTCTTGAGACATGCCACCACACCACCCCGCATGTATGAGGGGCCGGTGCGACGATCCGGTGGCATTGCTACCCCCAGGGCACCCGTCCCGCCTAACCCTGGAGCGGTTGGCCACGAGATCTAGCCCTTTGACTTCCCACGGACGGGCTTTGACCTGTGGACCTCTCCACCCGGTTGTGTTAGGTCAGCCCAGAGGGCACCTGGGAGCAACACTCGGGCCAAACCCACAGCTACATCCCCTCTGTGTAGACCCGACGCATCCGTTTCCCCCTCCAGGTGCCGGCGGTGGCGCCGTCCGTGGGGGGGGGGGGGCACACCGCAGAGACGCGTGCCGCCTCTTCAAACATGCCACAACACCACCCCGCATGTATGAGGGGGCGGTGCGACACTCCGGTGGCATTGCTACCCTCAGGGCCCCCGTCCCGCCTAACCCTAGAGCGGTTGACCACGAGATCTAGCCCTTTGACTTCCCACGGACGGGCTTTGACCAGTGGACCTCTCCACCCGGTTGTGTCAGGTCAGCCTAGAGGGACACCTGGGAGCAACATCCAGGCCAAACCCACAGCTACATCCCCTCCGTGTTGACTCGACGCGTCCGTTTCCCCCCTCCAGGTGCCGGCGGCATCGCCGTCCGTGAGGGGGGCCACACCGCGGAGACGGGTGCCGCCTCTTCAGACATGCCTCAACACCACCCGGCATGTATGAGGGCCCGGTACGACGCTCCGGTGGCATTGCTACCCCCCGCCCCCGGGCCCCCGTCCCGCCTAACCCTGGCACTACAAAAAACTTGTTAATCCATGACGGATTTCCGGTGACGTTCCCGGAATCTGTCACAGAAACCGTCATGGATCCACGACATGAGGATGGCCCCTAAATCGGTAACGTCATTATGACGGACAAGGATCCACCAGTTGGGCCTAGCCTTTCTTTTCTTATACACCATTCAGACCAGCACAGATGGATGGTGCTGATGTGTCATGCGTGCTCCTTGTTTGGGCCACATTTCAGCCAGACACTAGTTCATATTGTACATATAGAAACTAAAAAATTAGGGCACGAGACTCAAACCTGGAACCTCTTCATATGCTACAAAATTTGTTTATAAATTACACGGTCCTACCTCGGACCAGCTACATCCCGTGGCCAGGTCATGTGCCATGTCAGCGTACAGTACAAGTGTGGCCCACCCATGGCAGGGTATGAGGGAGAGAGAAATAAGGTGAAAAATTGGGCAGATAGGCAGCGAACCTGAAACCTGAGAGGTACCTCACAGTGAAGCTGCCCACCAAACCAAAGTGCGCTCCGTGTGGACAAGATTTTTTTTTTCTGATACAAGTGTGGACAAGATATCTAAAACTATATGCTTTTTAGGGGTATCTAAAATAATACTCCGTCCGTATGAATTACATGTCAATGAAATAAATGTATATGGACATATTTTATTTCTAAATACATCCATTTCTATTCATTTTTGTGACAAGTATTTTCTGACGGAGGGAGTATATAGTAGTTTGCTTTCCGTATCGCTTGCCTTCAGTAGCACTTGGGCTCGCCCAGTGGTATAGCGTACCATTTTCTTATCTTCAAGCGATTTTCCTATTGCGTATTCTACTGATTTTCTTTTTATTTTATTTTACCAACTTGTTCTTTATTTTTAAGTTTATTTACTTCCATATTGAAAATTTATTGTGTATTTTATTTTACTTTTTCATTATTTTCTACCTTGAAGTAAGCATGAACTTTTTCCAAACTTTGTGTGGATTTTAGAAAACTGTAGGAAATTTTTATGTAGTTTCATTTATCTAAAAACACAAGCACGCACAACAATTTTATTAAGTTCATGCATTTTTTTCCTTTTTAGCTTTTACCATTAAAACATAAATGTATTTTTTTACAATGTTTACTAATACACAGTTTTTTTGTATTCAAAATCTTCATTACATTTTCATTATCGAGTAATCTGAAGAGGTAAATTTTAAATTTAAAACAAAATTACATGGATTTTTTTTAAATATGTATTTTCATTCATGTCCACAAGAACACACGATTATTGTGTATATGCATTGTATGTTTTAAAACACACAACTATTAAAAAGTAGATAATGTGTCTAAAACTATTAGGCATTATTAATTATAATTTCTAGAAATGTATTAGAAAATATATCACTTGTATTCAGAAAACAACGTGTTTATTGAACTACAAGAATGATTTTACACAATAATTTTTTCAATATATGTTGAACAGTTTCTAAAGACACGGTGAACATTTGTTTATAAATACTCGTTGTCAAATTTTGAATGCATGACGAACATTTTTCAGAATTATGTTGACAATTTTAAAATAAATGTGATACATGTTCCAAAAAGATTCCGAGCATCTTTTCAAATGCACAAACACTTTCTTTACGTTTGACGACAAATGTAATTTTTCTTACTTTTTTTTATTTTGGAAAATGCAAACAAAGGCTGCAAAATATGAAACCTAGCATGGTGCCATTATATGATACCCAGAGATTATGTTAACAATTTGAAAAGGTTTCACAAAAGCTGTGAGGTACACTACTTGGAAACAAAAACAATTGTGAGAAAGAATCGTGGTTTCGAGAGAGAACGGGTCGGGTTTGAAGGTAAAGTGTCGGTTGATTCACTGTTTGACCTTGAATTTTTTCGGGTCCATTTGCTGTATTGAAGTCATTGGGTGCCTTTCTAGGCATTTAACTGATATAGTGGAAACTAGAACCACATGTACGTGGAATAATCACTATAAATATGTTGAATTTGTTTTTATATGTGGTCTTTAGTCTTTGTTTAGGACATATGCAAGGAAATAGAAGTAGTTCCAGACAACATGGGGCCAAGACTTGAGCACCAACGTGGAGCTTAGTGCTTATTTAATTCTTAAATTTTAACCGAAACCAAAAAACACAAAACTTGGCATGGTGTGGTGATATGGACCCAAGAGGTTATAGTAAAAAAAATGATAATGTTTTATAGAAGTTTTCATGTTGATCATTTACAAAATTGAACTATCTCTTAAGAAAATCTAGGTTTCGAGATGGAATAGGTGAGGTTTAGAGGAGAAGCGACACTGCTTCATTTTCCTAGCGTTAAAACTTTTTCTGCTCTCAATATACGCCATTAGATGTAACATGTAAGATATTTACATTTTACTAGGTCCATTTACTATATTTAAGACATTAAATTAGTTCCAAACACCATGGTGCCAAGACTCGAGGAAGCGTATATGAGCAAGAAAATGCTTTTGCGTGCACATATGTTCCTAAATATAAAATTGTGAATTTTTGTTAACCTTAATTTTTTTACATGTAGTTCAAATTGGAATTACTTCAAAAAGGAGACATAAATTTATTTAAACTATATAATATGGAATTAATTCTAAATTTAGCGAAACTCAAATAAAATGATAATAATGTACAGTCCAACTTTCTTGAAACGTCCTTAAATTATTTTGCCAAGTTATTTTTACAGAGAAATGGTCCGGAAGGACCCAGAGTATCAATTGTTTTTTATATTTTATTTTAGATTCATTCAAATTGAATTTGCTTTCAGTTTAAGCACGCACAATTCATTTACACTATAGAAAAATATTAAATCATTTCAAAATTATTGAAACTTATAAAAAACAAATATAGTTAGCATATTAGATGTAAAAAGCATTATTGGGTTTATATGATAAATAGTTTGCCAATTAGTTCAGTAGTGTGTTTTGCTTACTTTTCTGCAAAATAGAAAAAAAAGATAGTTCAAAATCTCTGCTGCCTTGGTCGATGTTGGGCTAATGTCAACAAAAGCCCATTAGGTTCCCACCTGAGAAGATGCATGTATCCGGCATGAGGAAAATTGTGGCCTGTGATTGGTTCACTGGACCTTCACGCGGATCGCCAGTCACAGCCGCCGGATCCTTTCAAATCCAACGGCGGTAGACTCGTTCTTATCCCCATGTTTTCTTCCCTGTCCCCTTCCTCCTCCCAATGCCTTTCCCATGGCCGACTCCCCTAACCCCCTTCCTCCTCCATCTTTCTTCTCCCAGCACCTCCCTTCCTCCATCCACTGACCGAAGGTAAGCACAACCCCCACTATGCTAAGGTCGTCATCATCCAGGGAGCTGTGCCATGGCGGACGCTGCCACCGCCGGCTCCTCTTCCTTCCTAGATCTCAGCTTCCCTGATTTCCTTCTTCCCTCTTCCCCCGATTAATCTGCAGGTCTGTCCTTCGGAAGCTGCATCAGGCCAAGCAACGCCATTGCAATCTCTAGATGGAGCCCACACGTCCGAAGGTGCCACTCTGTCCTGCCATGGGTGTGAATCTACCACCGAATTTTTGTCCAAAAGGACCCCCTGCCGAACGCTATTGCCATAAAGGACTACCTGCGGATAAAATTGTCAAAAGGACCCCCTCACTAGTGGCGGCAGGCGCGGCAGGCGACACATGGCACCTGCCGCCACAGCAGGAGGCGGTCGCGCGGGGTATAACGTTATCTGCACAGCGCCAGCAGCCGGGACGGAACGGGGCAGGCTTTGTGGGCCACGCCGCCACCAGGCGAGGCGGCGGGCGCTGCGGCTGCCGTTTGCCTGGCCGACAACCCCTGTTGCGCGTGGGCTGAGGTGTGGGCCAGGCTGCCACGGGAGCAGGCGGCATCTCTGGTAGACGCGACAACGGACGCAGACGGGCCGTGCGTTCCATGTTGCTTTGCACGCGCTCATTCACACGCGCGTGATTTAGGGCAATTTCCCCTGTTGCAAACTGCGCTCATTCCTATGCGCGCGGACGACAAAGAATTTGACGGGCGGGAATCACTCCGGGCTTTCTTCAGCGGATGCGACGGCACTGCGGCAATCCGAGGCTGCGGGAACCTGTTGTGCCGACAATGCAGGGATCCTAAAATTTCCCGCTTTATTTTCTCGCCATCATTTATCGTCTGAGCTTATAAAAGGAGACACTGAGGCTCTCGTCTAGCCATCCTCGAAATCGCCACTGCGCAAAGTGTGTAACACATTATTTTCAGTCGGTATGAGTTTTCCTTGCTCGGATCAAAGCATTAGGCCGAGGAAAATGAAGAATGCAAGTTTGCCTCCGGGGGTGGCAGTCCTGCGGTGTTGGTGTGGCGATCTTTGCAAGGTGAAGGAGGTTACGGATTTTTCAGATTGGTTGGGCATGAAGTTTTTCATGTGCGCCAATTAGGAGGAAGATCCACCCATAGCTATTTCAGAGTACGACAAGCCTCCGATATGCTTTAACCATCACAAATAGATATTGTTGGTATTTTGATAGATTCTTTAATAACATTCTTGTTTCTTGTTGTAGTATCCTCCGTCTCTATGCATGTACTATCGTTGGATTGACACGGAGATGCCGGCGTGGGCAGTGACTGAGATTCGTGAAAGAAGTCATCGTGCGTGGAATAGTTTCTATGCGGAAGAGCGACGCGAGAAGGCGGAAGCTGACGAGAAAGCAGATCAAGAGAGAGAGAGTTAAAAGAATATTATGCGGAGCAACACCGTTTTTTTAGGATTTAGGAAAGAAAAACAGGGAAGAGGCTCGTCGCATGGAGGAGCAGGAACGACAGCGAAAGGAGGCTCGTGAGGCGGAGAGGCAGAGAAAGAAAGAAAGGGCTCGTGAGGCCAAGGCAGCAGAAGAAGCTGGCGATGGAAAAGGAAAATATCCACGCTGGACTCAGTAGATTCCTGTGGTAGTATTTTAAATTTCGCAATCATTTGTATCTTTATTTCTGCAGTTTAATGTAGCTTTTTTTCAGTAGTTAAATGTAGCTTTATTTCAATTCTACGATGTATCTTATTTTCAGTTGTACCATGTCATAATGAAAGAAAATATAGTTTTAGAATAAAGTAGTGGCATTTTCATGCCCTCCACTAATATCGAACATCGTGCAACAACTACAGAATGAAATTAAGATAGAACATAATGCCCTACAATAAGAGAGTACAAACTAATAATGCAAGTACATCTGAATTAAACGGTAGAACTGGAATACAGCTTAAAAACTACATGAAGGCATCATCGTCATCCTCCGTCGATGCAGAACTCTTGCCCTTCGAGGATGCAGAACTCTTACCCTTGGACGATGCAGAAATCTTGCCCTTCGAGGATGCAGTAGTCTTGCCCTTAGACGATGCAGAACTCTTACCCTTAGACGATGCATATCTCTGGATACAGTACATCAATATAAAAAATATTAACAAAATTACGGTGTCATTTTATACCTTAGCTCCAATATGGATGTGCTTGCGAATGCAATTAAGAGTCCAAATAGTTCGAACGGAGTCAACCTATTATCACATGAACATCAATATTACACACGGATTTTTCTTTCTGCTATCAAAAGTATGGAAATAGCACTTGCATGTATGTGGTCATCACCTCAAAAGGGACAGCGAAGATGGAAACACAATTTCTTCAATCACGTCATCTCCTCCTTGTTTGCTACTAAGATGAATTATTTTACCTAATTACATACATCATCAAATACATTAGCACATAACCTTAACATATAAAATTTAGATTATTGCGACATAACAATGTAGACCTAGGGCTTCCTAACTATAGACTTATTAATAAGCATACCACATGAAATAACATACCACATGCAATGAACAATTACAATACAAGTTTTTTCTTAATTACCGGATTAAGATTTCTCGCATGTCAATACTAATGGACGCACCTAACATAGATACAACATCTTCAACCTACTCTTCTAAAAAAATATTATAAATGTTGTATCTGTCGTCTGAAATTATTTCTAACCTCTAAGCACTAACATCGCATAGCTAATGACGAGCTAAAAGACTAACTAATTACCATTGTGCATGCACAAAAAATTCCATGTATTGCAAAGCTCATACCTTGATCTTCAACTTCGTAGTTCACTTCGCTACGCAAATCCTACTCAAGCTCTAAATGACTCCAAATGACTCCTCCAAGTGCTAAAATTATGCCTAAAACAACAGAGAATACACACTTAGGAACTAATCAAACAGAACGAAAACATCATGCATGCGAACGAAACCAACAAAAATGGATAGATCTTACCTTAATCTATCCTTTCTTCAACTTCATCATCTTCGAAATCCAACTCTAAATCGGCCAAAATCACGAGGGAAAGTGGCTACCAAGTTTTTCTTTCTGTCTGTGTATTCTTCTACACTTAGAGAGAGGAGAGAGGCAGACAAGGCAACCAGAGATATGCGAGAGAGAGTGTATGCGCACGGAGCCGCGGATGTGCGTTTAAAAAGAAGAGGACCACTGTATTGTCGGCAGAACAAGCCATAACTCACCTACCGCGGCATCGGATTCCAGCATCGCGGTGTCTCATCACACGCAGCAACAACAACACTCTCGAGTGTTCGGCAGGAAAACACGCGTTGAAATCAGCACGCCTGAGTGTTGTCGCTTCGACTGGAGCAATAGACGGAAGCGAGAATCACGCACTACTTTAGTGAGTGTCGTCTACGTAGCAATCAGTACTACAAAGTTTAGGCGGGAATCCGATATCAGATCATCGAAACTTGTGGCAGAAAGCAAAGCAAGGAACCGTGGAATCAGCGCCCATGAAAATCTGCGCCGTCAGCACGGGAATCAGTGCCGTCTGCGTCGTTGTCGCGTGTGCAGCAACAGGGACGCCGCCTACTGCAGTGGCGGCGTGGCCCACATGCTGGCCCCACGAGCAGCAGGGCCTGTCGGCCCGGGAGCGACAGCGGCAACAGTGGCCGCCTCACACGGTGGCGGCGTGGCCCACCTGGCCTCGCCCGTTACGTCGCGGCTGCTGCGTTGTACAAAACCCGTTACAACCCGCGCTGCCGCCTCTTGCTGTGGCGGCAGGGCCCGCCGCCTCCTGGCATGGCAGCAGGTGCCACGTGTCGCCTGCCGCGCCTGCCGCCACAAGTGAGGGGGTCCTTTTTGACAATTTTATCTGCAGATAGTCCTTTTTGACAATAACGTTCGGCAGGGGGTCCTTTTGAACAAAAAATCTCTACCACCATGTAGTGGCGCAGTGGTGGAAGCTGCCCCGTACGCCATGCAGGGGCCTCCTTTTCCTTACTGATGGCGGCAGCGCCTGCATCCTTTTCCCGAGCGGCGGCGGCAGCCTCTCTTCCGAGCGGCAGCGATGGCATGTCTTTCGAGCAGCAGCGGCGATCTCAAGCACTCTCGCTCAGAGATTCTTTCCTTCTTTTTCCCTTGGTCGATACAAGGCCAATAGAGGATGATGACGAACTACGCCCATCGAGCGCTTCAAAACCGATTGACACTGGTGAAGTTCCGGAGCAGAGGCCGCGGCGGCGTCGTGTTCCCAGAGGCGGCCTCCTTTTCCTGAACGTCGGCGTAGTTCTTACATGACCCACGGCGGCCTCGTCTTCACGAACATAGCAACTGGATTGTTGCGGTGCCGGCGGCTAGCCGTTGAGCCATGGTCCATTTTGTTGTAATTTTTTAATTTGTTTTTGTAATTAGTTTTTATTAGATGAGCGCATACTCAAGAAAAATGTATTGGCTTAAAACGTTGAAATTAATAGGCTAATGCTTTTAACTAAAATTACTTTTATAAGTGTTGGAATTACTTTTTTTAGCAACACTAAATTACTGTGTTATAAGTCTATATAAAAATTACCGTGTTAGGGATCGAACTTAAGCTTGTGGGCCAAAACAATGTTGGGCATGTAAACACATGTGCTGTATCTAAAATTAGTGGGCCAAAACACTAATTGGGCCAAAATGTTGAATGGGCTGATTTTCACACGGGCTGCCACGTCATATTCATGTTATCTACCACTTCATATCAGGATGTGGCAGGCACGTTAACGCCGTTACCAGCAAAAAATCATGACGGTCAAAATCCGTCATGGAATGCATGGAGATCAAATTATAACGTGATATACATGACATATTGTGAATCCGTCATCGACGGTCTTCCATGATGGTTTTGCACTCATCCATGACGGTCTGTTACCACTAGTAGAAAAAGGGGCTTTTGTCCCGGTTGGTAAGGCCCTTTAGTCCCAGTTTTCGAACCGGGACTAAAGGGCGCGATCACGTGGAGCTCCACCTTTAGTCCCGGTTGGTAACACCAACCGGGACTAAAGGAAATTTATGATTTTTTTTTGAAATTTTTTTTTTATTTTTTTTTGATTTTCAAATTTCTGAATTATTTTAACCTCTAGTCTCTAATCACCACCCCTCATCACTCCTCCATTTATCCTCTAATCACCCCTCATCATTCTAAATCATCTAACCTCCCGAACGGTCACCCATCCTCCCACTCCCCTAGCCTGAGCACGCTTAACTTCCGGGTTCTATTCTCCCTCGTTTCCAAGTCTGCACTTATTGTTTTCCTGACAATAGTAAGATGTCAATCCTATTAACCTTCAGGAATTTTGCTTGAGCATGAAGTGACACATTTCACTGTTTGAGTTTGAAACTATTGTTTTTAAAAAACAATAATTATTTAGTAACACTAATATTTCTTGAATAATTAGTTTGACCATTGTTTGACTACAGTTTGACCATAGTTTGACCACAGTTTGACCAGAATTCAAAATAACTGAAATAATTATTTAGTAACACTAATATTCTAGAATAATTAGTTTGACCATTGTTTGACCACAGTTTGACCACTGTTTGACCCGATTTGACCACATTTTTTCCAAAAGAAAAAATTGAAACTATATTTTTTTCTGTTACTAGTGACGCACCTAGTAAATGGTGCGCCACTAGTAAGTTTGAAATTTTTCGATTTTTTCCACTCTAGATCTTAAAGGCCCTGTAACTTTTTTTCTGTTTGGTTTTCTAGGATTTTGAAAATGTTTAACGGGGTTCCCCCAGTTAAATTCTTATGTAACTTTTCGAGTAGATGATTTTTCATATAAAAAACTTTTTAATCCGAGTTCGTATGCAAAAGTTATGCCCATTTTACAAATTCCAGAGAGATTTTGCAAATAAAGTCGAAATTCATATTTGTAAATTTTCCCAACAACTAGACCACATATCACATGGGAAACTTATTTTATTTTTTTTTGACATTTCGATCATTTTCTTTTGTTTTTTTCTAAAACTGAAAAGGCGGTCCACGAGGGGGGGAGTTTGAAAATGGGACCTTTAGTACCGGTTCATGCCATGAACCGGTACTAATGCCTCAAAGCCCATTAGTACCGGTTGGTGGCACCAACCGGGACTAAAGGTCTAACCTTTAGTCCCGGTTGGTGCCACCAACCGCGACTAATGGGCATCGCACCCTTTAGTCCCGGTTCGTGGCATGAACCGGGACTAAAGGGCCCAGGTGAACCAGGACTAATGCTTTAGCCGCACGAACCGGGATAAATGCTCACAATAGTCCCGGTTCGTGACTGAACCGGGACTAATGTGAAAAGTGCCCTGTGACCAAAGCCCTGTTTTCTACTAGTGTACTGTCATGGATTAACATATTTCTTGTAGTGTGAAGCGGTTGACCACGAGATCTAGCCCTTTGAGTTCCCACAGACGGGCTTTGACCAGTGGACCTCTCCACCTGGTTGTGTCAGGTCAGCCCAGAGGGACACCTGGGAGCAACATCCGGGCCAAACCCACAGCTACATCCCCTCCGTGTAGACCCGACGCGTTCGTTTCCCCCTCCAGGTGCTGGCGGCGGCGCCGTCCGTGAGGGGGGCCACACCCCGGAGACGCGTGCCAGGCGTTTGTAACCGCCACAACACTTTCAGACTTGTGAGAAGCCGCGTGCGCAAGATTGGCGGCATGCTAGCCCCCGGAGGCCGCCGGCCACAGTCGTAGACATGCGAAGGGCAATCCGCGTAGAGGGAAGTGTTCGGATAATTCTCCATCACCAAAAATTATGAAAAATTACCATCATTCCTATAGCACATGTGCCCACGTCGTGTAAAAGACTCATGATCTTATCGCTATCCGAGTATTTAATAATATTCACGCCGCACCGTTACCGCAGAATGTCTATTACTGTGTCATCGCCCTCCGTGAGGAGGGCCACACCCCAGAGACGCGCGTCGCCTCTTCAAACATGCCACAACAACACCCGACATGTATGAGGGCCCGGTACGATGCTCCGGTGGCATTACTACCCACCAGGGCCCCCGTCCCGCCTAACCCTGGAGCGGTTGACCACGAGATCTAGCCCTTTGACTTCCCACGGACGGGCTTTGACCAGTGGACCTCACCACCCGGTTGTGTCAGGTCAGCCAGAGCGACACCTAGGAGCAACATCCGGGCCAAACCCACAGCTACATCCCCTCCGTGTAGACCCGACGCGTCCGTTTCCCCCCTCCAGGTGCTGGCGGCGGCGCCATCCGTGAGGGGGGCCACGCCCTGGAGATGCGTGCCGCCTCTTCAGACATGCCACAACACCACCCAGCATGTATGAGGGCCCGGTGCGATGCTCCGGTGGCATTGCTACTCCCCGGGTCCTCGTCCCGCCTTACCCTGGAGCTGTTGACCACGAGATCTAGCCCTTTGACTTTCCACGGACGAGCTTTGACCAGGTACCCTCTCCACCCGGTTGTGTTAGGTCAGCCCATAGGAACACCTGAGAGCAACATCCGGGCCAAACCCACAGCTACATCACCTCCGTGTAGACCCGACGCGTCCGTTTCTCCCCTCCAAGTGCCGGCGGCGGCGCCGTTCGTGAGGGGGCCACACCCCGGAGACACGTGCTGCCTCTTCAGACATGCCACCACACCACCCCACATGTATAAGGGCTCGGTGCGACGCTACGGTGGCATGGCTACCCCCCGGGCCCCCGTCCCGCCTAACCCCTGGAGCTGTTGACCACGAGATCTAGCCCTTTGACTTCCCACGGACGGGATTTGACCAGTGGACTTCTCCACCCGGTTGTGTTAGGTGAGCCCAGAGGGACACCTGGGAGCAACATCCGGGCCAAACCCACAGCTACATCACCTCCGTGTAGATCTGACGTGTCCGTTTTCCCCCTCCAGGTGCCGGCGGTGGCGCCGTCCGTGAGGGGGGTCACACCCCGGAGACACGTGCTGCCTCTTCAGACATGCCACAACACCACCCCGCATGTATGAGGGCCCGGTGCGACGCTCCGGTGGCATTGCTACCCCCCGGGCCCCCGTCCCGCCTTACCCTGGAGCGGTTGACCACGAGATCTAGCCCTTTGACTTTCCACGGACGTGCTTTGACCAGGTACCCTCTCCACCCGGTTGTGTTAGGTCAGCCCATAGGAACACCTGGGAGCAACATCCGGACCAAACCACAGCAAGATCCCGTCCGTGTAGACCCGACGCAGCCGTTTCCCCCTCCACGTGCCGGCGGCGGCGCTGTCCGTGAGGGGGCCACACCCCGGAGACGTGTGCCGCCTCTTCAGACATGCCACAACACCTCCCCGCATGTATGAGGGCCCGGTGCGATGCTTCGGTGGGATTGCTACCCCCCAGGGCCCCCGTCTCGCCTAACCCTGGAGTGGTTGACCACGAGATCTAGCCCTTTGACTTTTCACGGACAGGTTTTGACCAGTCGACCTCTCCACCCGGTTGTGTTAGATCAGCCCATAGGAACACTTTGGAGCAACATCCTGGCCAAACCCACAGCAAGATCCCGTCCGTGTAGACCCGATGCGGCCGTTTCCCCCCTCCAGGACCCGGAGGCGGCGCCATCCGTGACGGGGGCACACCCCAGAGATGCGTGCCGCCTCTTCAGACATGCCACCACACCAACCGGTTGTGGTAGGTCATCCCATATATAGAAACATTTTGGAGCAACGTCCCCTCCGTATAGACCCGATGCGGTTGTTTCCCCCTCCAGGTGCCGGTCGGCGTCGGCGCCGTTCGTGAGGGGGGTCATCACAACCCTTCGTATAGAATCGACAAAAATTTATGTATGCTTACATATATTAACAAATGCTACATGTAAGTTAGTTAAATAATAATACGTAAAAAACTAAAAATATAGCTATGCAAAAAAATGAAAAAAAAGGTATGACATAGCTGCGGCCAATATCGGAGGAAGACGGAGCTCCGGGTTAACTCCGACGTGCCGGAGCCCGAGGGGAGCACCTTCTTCCCCTTCTTCACGAGCAGCGTCGTTGCAGGGCTGCTTCCCCCCTTCTCTGACTTCTTCTATGAGGTCCTCGGCCACTATGGGCTGCAGGCGCTACATCTTCATCCCAACTCCATCCTTCTGTTCTACGTCCGCGACAAGTAGACCGACTCCTGCCTGCATCTACTACTATTACTCCACACATCGACCGCTATCCAGCATGCATCTAGAGTATTAAGTTCATAAGAACAGAGTAACGCATTAGCTAAGATGACATGATGTAGAGGGATAAACTCATGCAATATGATATAAACCCCATATTTTTATCCTCGATGGCAACAATACAATACGTGTCGTTTCCCCTACTGTCACTGGGATCGAGCACCGCATGATTGAACCCAAAGCTAAGCACTTCTCCCATTGCAAGAAAGATCAATCTAGTAGGCCAAACCAAACTCATAATTCGAAGAGACTTGCAAAGATAACCAATCATACATAAAAGAATTCAAGAAGATTCAAATATTGTTCATAGATAATCTTGATCATAAACCCGCAATTCATCGGATCTCGACAAACACACCGCAAAAAAGAGTCACATTGAATAGATCTCCAAGAAGATTGAGGAGAACTTTGTATTGAGATCCAAAGAGAGAGAAGAAGCCATCTAGCTAATAACTATGGACCCGAAGGTCTGAGGTAAACTACTCACACATCATCGGAGAGGCTATGATGTTGATGTAGAAGCCCTCCGTGATCGATGCCCCCTCCGGCAGAGCGCCGGAAAAGGCCCGAAGATGGGATCTCACGGGTACAGAAGGTTGCGGCGGTGGAATTAGGTTTTCGTGGTGCTCCTCGATGGTTTCGGGGTACGTAGGTATATATAGGAGGAAGAAGTAGGTCGGTGGAGCCACGAGGGTGGAGGGCGCGCCCAGGGGGTAGGCGCGCCCCCTGCCTCGTGGCCTCCTCGGATGTTTCTTGACGTCCACTCCAAGTCCTCTGGATCACGTTTGTTCCAAAAATCACGCTCCCGATGGTTTCATTCCGTTTGGACTCCGTTTGATATTCTTTTTCTGCGAAACACTGAAATAGGCAAAAAAACAGCAATTTGCACTGGGCCTTGGGTTAATAGGTTAGTCCCAAAAATAATATCAAAGTGTATAAATATGCCCATTAAACATCCAAAACAGAATATATAATAGCATGGAGAAATCAAAAATTATAGATACATTGGAGACGTATCAAGCATCCCCAAGCTTAATTCATGCTCGTCCTCGAGTAGGTAAATGATAAAAACAGAATTTTTGATGTGGAATGCTACTTAGCATATTCTTCAATGTATTTCTCTTTATTGTGGCATGAATGTTCAGATCCGAAAGATTCAAGATAAAAGTTTAATACTGACATAAAAATAATAATACTTCAAGCATACTTACAAAGCAATTATGTCTTCTCAAAATAACATGGCCAAAGAAAGTTCATCCCTAAAAATCATATAGTTTGGTCATGCTTCATTTTCTTCACACAAGATGCTCTCATCTTGCACAACCCCGATGACAAGCCAGGCACTTGTTTCATACTTTAGTAATCTCAAACTTTTTTCAACTTTCACAAAATACATGAGCGTGAGCCATGGATATAGCACTATGGGTGGAATAGAATATGATGATGGGGGTTGTGTGGAGAAGATAAAAAAGGAGAAAGTCTCACATTGACGCGGCTAATCAACGGGCTAGGGAGATGCCCATCAATTGATGTCAATGCAAGGAGTAGGGATTTCCATGCAACGGATGCACTAGAGCTATAAATGTATGAAAGCTCAACAAAACAAACTACGTGGGTGTGCATCCAACTTGCTTGCTCATGAAGACCTAGGGCATTTGAGGAAGCCATCGTTGGAATATACAAGCCAAGTTCTATAATGAAAAATTCCCACTAGTATATGAAAATGGCAAAACAAGAGACTCTTTATCATAAAGATCATGGTGCTACTTTGAAGCACAAGTGTGGAAAAGGATAGTAGCATTTTCCCTTTTTATTTCTCTCTTTTTTTGGGCCTTTCTCTTTTTTTGGCATTTCTCTTTTCTTATTGTTATTTGGGACAATGCTCTATTAATGATGATCATCGCACTTCTATTTATTTACAACTCAATGATTACAACTCGATACTTAGAACAAAATATGACTCTATATGAATGCCTCTGGCGGTGTACCGGGAAAGGCAATGAATAAAGAGTGACATGTATGAAATAATATGCATGGTGGCTTTGCCACAAATACGATGTCAACTACATGATCATGCAAGGCAATATGACAATGATGAAGCGTGTCATAATAAACGGAACATTGGAAAGTTGCATGGAAATATATCTCGGAATGGCTATGGAAATGCCATAATAGGTAGGTATGGTGGCTGTTTTGAGGAAGATATAAGGAGGTTTATGTGTGACAGAGCGTATCGTATCACGGGGTTTGGATGCACCGGTGAAGTTTGCACCAACTCTCAAGGTGAGAAAGGGCAATGCACGGTGCCGAAGAGGCTAGCAATGATGGAAGGTTGAGAGTGCGTATAATCCATGGACTCAACATTAGTCATAAAGAACTCACATACTTATTGCAAAAATCTACAAGTCATCAAAAACCAAGCACTACGCGCATGCTCCTAGGGGGATAGATTGGTAGGAAAAGACCATCACTCGTCCCCGACCGCCACTCATAAGGATGACAATCAAAGAACACCTCATGTTTCAAATTTGTCACACAACGTTTACCATACGTGCATCCTACGGGACTTACAAACTTCAACACAAGTATTTCTCAAATTCACAACTACTCAACTAGCACAACTTTAATATTACCACCTTTATATCTCAAAACAACTATCAAGTATGAAACTTCTCTTAGTATTCAATGCACTTAGAAGTTTTTATCTTGGATGCCTATCATATTAGGACTAATTTTATAACCAAAGCTAATTACCATGCTGTTCTAAAGGACTCTCAAAATAAAATAAGTGAAGCATGAGAGATCAATAATTTCTATAAAATATAACCACCACTGTGCTCTAAAAGATATAAGTGAAGCACTAGAGCAAAATTGTTTAGCTCAAAAGATATAAGTGAAGCACATAGAGTATTCTAACAAATTCCGAATAATGTGTGTGTCTCTCAAAAGGTGTGTACAGCAAGGATGATTTTGGTGAAATAAAAAGAAAAGACTCAAATCATACAAGACGCTCCAAGCAAAACACATATCATGTGGTGAATAAAAATATAGCTCCAAGTAAAGTTACCGATGGACAAAGACAAAAGAGGGGATGCCTTCCGGGGCATCCCCAAGCTTAGGATTTTTGGGTTGTCCTTAGATTTTACCTTGGGGTGCCTTTGGCATCCCCAAGCTTAGGATCTTGCCACTCCTTGTTCCATAATCCATCAAATCTTTACCCAAAACTTGAAAACTTCACAACACAAAACTCAACAGAAAATCTCATAAGCTCCGTTAGCGAAAGAAAACAAAACACCACTTCAAGGTACTGTAATGAACTCATTCTTTATTTATATTGGTGTTAAACCTACTGTATTCCAACTTTTCTATGGTTCATAAACTCCATTACTAGCCATAGATTCATCAAAACAAGCAAACAACACACGAAAAACAGAATCTGTCAAAAAACAGAAGAGTTTGTAGTAATCTGTAACTAACGCAAACTTCTGGAACTCCAAAAATTCTAAAATAAATTGCTGGACGTGAGGAATTTATATATTAATCATCTTCAAAAAGAATCAACTAAATAGCACTCTCCAGTAAAAAGTTTAAGCTAATCTCGTGAGCGCTAAAGTTTCTGTTTTTTACAGCAAGATCGCAAAGACTTTCCCCAAGTCTTCCCAAAGGTTCTACTTAGCACAAACACTAATTAAAACACAAAACCACATCTAAACAGAAGCTAGATGGATTATTTATTCCTAAGCATAACCAAAAATCAAAAAACTAAAATAAAATAGGGTTGCCTCCCAACAAGCGCTATCGTTTAACGCCCCTAGCTAGGCATAAGATTTCAACGATGCTCACACGAAAAATAATAATTGAAACACAAAGAGAGCATCATGAAACATGTGAAAAACACATTTAAGTCTAACGTACTTCCTATGCATAGGCATTTTATAAGAAAACAAATTATCAAGGCAAGCAAAAACTAGCATATGCAAGAAAGCGAAAAGAAACAATAGCAATCTCAACATAAGGAGAGGTAATTTAGTCACATGAAAATTTCTACAACCATATTTTCCTCTCTCATAATAATTACATGTAGGATCATAAGCAAATTCAACAATATAACTATCACAAAACATATTCTTAACACGGTCCACATGTATGCAAAGTTGACACTCTTCCAAAATAGTGGGAATATCATTAACTAAAGTCATGACCTCTCCAAACCCACTTTTATCAAAAATACCGTAAGATTGAATATTCTCCAACTATGTGGGATCTAAAGTTGACACTCTTCCAAACCCACTTTCAATATTATGTCAAACACTATTATCAATCTCATATTCATCATGGGGCTTAAATAAATTTTCAAGATCATAAGAAGAATCACCCCAATCATGATCATTGCAACAAGTAGTAGACATAGCAAAACTAGCATCCCCAAGCTTAGGGTTTTGCATATTATTAGCACAATTGATATCAAGATAATTTATAATAACATCATTGCAATCATGCTTTTCATCGAAGGAATTACCAAGAATGGGTGCAATAGCAACGATCTCATGTTTAACATAAGGAACTATAGCAAATTCATCTTCATAAATATTGACATCATGGCCACAAGAATAGCAAGCATCATGTTCATCAAGGGATATTTCAATCAAATCACTGGAATCATCATTATCTATAGATTCATGCATATCATTATTTTCTTCCGAAGCAACGGTCATTCTCTCAATCAATTCTTTGACATAGACATTATGAGCATAGTTTTCATAGCAATATTTAAGTATGTCAAAATTTTCAGATTCGTAGAGAGTAATATCATACTTTTCAATCAAAGAAGCAACTTCATAAGCACCATTAAAAGCAACAAATTCTTCAATTTGTTCGATATCATAGTAACTATAAACACTCTTTGCATAAGAAGATAAGATTTCATTATCATTAAACTCACATAGGTATGGAAGGTGTTTTTTAGGGTTCTTAGTGCAACAAGTAAAATCACAAATTTCACAAAGATTCCAAGCATAACATAGCAATCTGTTTATTTGATCCCATAAGAGTTTCGCTTTTTCAGACAAACGGTGACGGACAAAATGAGCATGCTCATCTAAAGATTTCCCATCAACTAGGCTAGTTGGGGTTTCAGCACGAGCGCATAAGTATCAAAGATAATCCAAGTAGAACACTTTAAGTGGATCCATATCAATAGATTTTTAGCAAGTGCAGATGCAAGAAAATAGAAGGCACATGGTAACACGAGCAAACAGAAGGACAAATAGAAGATGGGCGAAGAAAACGGCAAGGGTGAAGTGGGGGAGAGGAAACACTACAAAAAAATACACTTTCGTGATGATACGTGTTTGTCACAGTAGGTCACGTTTTCTGTCATGCATGTACATCCATGAAAAATTTATGACAGAATCAAGATAGTCATACCTGTGCTGTCGTAGAAGTGTTCCATGACATTACCAAAATTATCATCACGGAAGTGTCCACTTCCATGACGATATATCGCGCGTCACAGAAGTGCTTTCGTCAAGGGTGACCGACACGTGGCATCCACCGTAACGGAACGCCGTTAAGCTATCGGGTCCGGTTTTGGATCCGATAACCCATTAACAGCCTCGACCAATGGGGATTTTCCACGTGTAAAATCATCATTGGCTGGAGGAAACACGTGTCGGCTCACCGTTGGGACACATGTCATCCACTCATTGGACCCAAAGCGCCTATGATACGTCGACACATGGCACGGCCCAACAGAGGCCCATTGTTGTGAAAAGGCCGGCCCGTTTGACTTGGTCAAAAGGTGGCGGGCCGGCCCATGGCAAGCCTGTTAACGGCGTGTTCGCATATAGCCCATTTACAGCCCGCTAACCCAGGGCCCGTTTACGGCCTATCCAAATTAGGCCCAGTAGCGTCATCTGGGTCGTCCAATATAGTTCCAGCCCGTTTTAACTTTTGGCCCATGTATGGCCCATGACGTCTTTTGGCCCATATGAGGCCCTTAGTAACCCTCGGCCCATTAACGGCCCGTGGTAAAACTGGCCCGTAATGAACAGTGTGTCACTTTGTACCCATTAACGGCCCATTATTCCGTTGGGCCGTTTCCAGCCCATGTTATCTTTCGGCCTTCTCTGGGCCCATTTATTCTTGGGCACATTTCCAGCATTCGTTTACTTTCGGCCCGTTACTGTCATTTTCTGCTTGTGGGCCAAATACAGCCCGTGGTTACAGTCGACCCGTTTGTGGCCCGTTAATACGTTGTACCGTTTTCATAGCGTCATCAAATACGGCCTATTTACGACGGCCCGTTATGGTCGGCCCATGAACGGACAATTTCAACTCTAGCCCATTTACGGCCATAACGTGGTCTGTTATTGGCCCATGTTTGGCCAACCGATCATACGGCCCGTAGAAGGCCCATTGATGATACGGCCCGTAGAAGGCCCATTGTGTCTACGCCCCGTAGAAGGTCCATTGTGTCTACGCCCCGTAGAAGGCCCATTGTTTCTACGGCCCGTAGGAGGCCCCTGTTAACTACAGTAAATATGTAGCCCATTGTTAATGTGGCCTAGTTTTAAAAAATAGGTTATTCCGGCCACTAGCAAACCACAGAAAAAGAACTGCACTAACTACAAGAAAACAAATAAACAATACAACGCTAGTATTAAAAAGCAGGCAACTTACGCTAGGCTATCACGCCCATTACACATATTACATCCACTGGGCATCAAAGTTCGCCACAAGTATAAATATAGGGAACAAAGCAGCATATAAACGCCGCAGCAAAACAAGTCCAGAACTGAAACCACTTCAGAAGAGCTCAAGAAACAATATCCTGAGTACCCATAATGCTGGCAAGATGCTTAGCAAGCTTATTAACTTTCTCTTGTTTAGCGCTTAAATCCTCCAGCACTTGTTGTTGCACCAGAAAGTATGCATCTGAATTCTGCAGGGACTTCCTCAGTCCTTCGGCTTCCTGTCGCATAACATCTGATCGATGTCTTTCAACTTCAAGTTGAGACTCAAGAAGCCGAACTGATTCAGGCAGCGAGTTCGAAGAGCTGGTGCCAGCAGTAGTAGCCAGTAACTCGAACACTACATCAAGACAGGACTTTGGGGTTGTCTCAGTGTCTTCAATATAGTTTTTATCAGCTTTCTTGGAGAACAACAGGGATGTCTCACTATCTTGAACCTTATCTGCATTACTTCCTTTACCATTGCATAACGGGGTACTCTTCTCCAATATTTTATCCGCGTTCTAAAGAGAAACAAACAAACACATCACAGGTTTACAATGTAGTATATGAAACTCATTTTGGTAAACCAGTTCAGTAGTAAGGTGGACAGGATAACAGCATGAAACAAACATATATCTATGTAGTATGGTCACTGTATGGTCTATATCATTCTAGTTTATGTTGCCAAATCAAGATAGATACAGTTCGAATCATATCTATTTAAGACAAAGCAGCATAGACAGAATATAAGTGTGGGAAACTACACAGCAATAACAACACTTGTAATGTGCATGGCATGAGAACATAACTGTTTATTCAATTGAAACTGAAATCAACATAGAGCAAGTTACAATAGCAAACACGTTAAAGAAACAGGTTTAAAACATACCTGTTGCGCCATTGGAGTTTCAATTGCATCCTTCAAATTTGAAATTAGTTGGTATGAGTAAATACAGTGATGCAAGAGCAAAGTAGTATGAACCATAGCTACGGAACCTGACCTGAGAACAATTCTTCTTCTGCTTTAAGCGTTGACTTGGGGTTCGGAGTGGTGGTCCTCGTGCTTTGGGCACTGCAGTTGCCTTACTAACTGCTCGTGTTTGGGTGCTCTGTGGTGGAGACGGTGCTATGTCAATGAGAACTGGGTTACTATCTGCTGGGGTTGGGGTTAGAAGGGGTGTAGCTGGTTCTCTGTCCAACTGGGTAGGGGTACAATCTGCGTGAGTCTGGGTTATGTGTGGTGGGGCTGGTTCTTGGGCAAGTACAACCATGGTTCTATCTCCATCGACAGGTAGCACGATCTTTTCTGAAGACCGTGTTTTTACTCCCACAGATACTGCCATCACCCCCTCCAATTGAAATGGCTGATAAACAAGAAAAGTAATTGAATGTACAGACATTGTAAGATAGACAGGTGCAATGGATAGTAGGGAAGAAAACAGGGCATGAAATAATTCACATTTATGTTGTCTAACCAAACAGAATAGCAGGACATAATTTCACATATATGATGGCTAATTAAACAGGATAGCATGACACAATTTCACATGTATGATGGCTAACTAAACAGGATAGAATGACATACTTCAAAATATGATGACTATGTAAACAGGATGACATGATATAACTATACGATGTGTCTATTAAAGTGGTTGGCATGCCATAAATCACAAACATGCCGTCGATGGAAACATGATGGCATGATATAATTCACGGATAGAATGACATAATTCAAAATATGATGACTATGTAAACAGGATGAGATGATATAACTATATTATGTCTTTAGAAAATGGGTTGGCATGCCATAATTCAGATACATGCTGTCTATGTAAACATCATGGCATGATATAATTCAAATATATGATTTATATACTAAGGAAGTGAGCAGAGGGCAATCGCATATATGATGTGTCAACTAAGGAGATGGCATTCAATATCGTGTATATGATGTAAAAACTAAGCATTGCAATACAACATATGCATGATATGAGTAATATAACCCTGCCAAGTTTGAGCATACACCTCAGGGGGATAATAGGACTGGTCATCTGCCTCTGAATCCTCCTCTGAAGAGCTATCTGTAACCAGCAAGATATCTGCTTCAGCAGGTAGCATTGTCTGCTCTGAAGACCTTGTTTTCACTCCAGATTTCTCCATCACCAATTCAAATGGCTGATGCACAGGAAGAGCAGTTGAATATACAAACATTGTCGACAAAAGCAATGAGAAATACAAAAAAAGGATGGCATGATATAATTCACATATATGACGCTTGGCTAAACAGCATGGCATTGCATAATTCACATATATAATGCCTTGCAACAAGATAGCATTGCATAATTCACATATATAATGTCTTGCAACAAGATGGCATTGCATAATTCACATATATGGTAATTAGACACTAAACAGGTGGCATTCACACAAAGCATGTCTAAACTAAGCAAATGACATAGCAATGCAAGATACCATACGCACGATATGAGCAACATAACCCTGCCAAGTTAGAGCATGCACCTCGGGGGGGAATAGGACTGGTCATCTGTCTCTGAATCCTCCTCTGAGGAGCTATCTGTAACCAGCAAGACATGCGCTTCGTCAGATAGCATTGTCTGCTCTGAAGACCTTGTTTCCACTCCAGATTTTTCCATGACCGTGTCGAATGGCTGATGCACAGGAAGAGTAATTGAATGTACTAAAATTGTTGACAAATTTAACACGTAATAAAAAATGATGTCATGATATAATTCACATATAAGATGACTGGCTAACCAGGGTGGCATTGCAAAATTCACATATATGATGCCTGGCTAAACAAGATGGCATTGCATGATTCACATATATGATAAAGAAACTAAACAGATGGCATTGACACAAAGCATGTCTAAACTAAGCAGATGACATCTTTGATGTATACAGTAAGCAATGCAAGGCACCATATGCATGATATTACCAACATCAGCATGCCAAGTTAGAGCGAAGACCTCATGGGGTAAATAGGAGTGGTCTTCTGCTTCTGAATCCCCCTCAGAACAGTTATCTTCCTCTTGATTACGATCCGAAATGGGTGGAGGGGGGCTGCCTTTGCGCCCACCATGGAGCGACGTCTGCATGAAATTTTATTGCCACGCAAGGCTCGTCTCTTTTGCTCTACATGTTCAGTTCCATTGTGTACAATAACTGACATGCATAGGAATAAAACATAGTGAGATTATGTAAGGAGTGCATGCACAAATCCAGAGTGATGGTAGCAAACTGTGGATAGACCCAAAACCAATGATAGCAGGCAGATAATAGCTTTAGTTAAAAAATACAGATAATGGCTCCTTTAATGTTTGTTTGCACCCAACATGAAACTCATAGTAGACACCCGAGATTAACCAGATAGTAGACAGATAGTACTGATTGCTGCCCCAATATGTACCCCACAACCATTTAAAAACTCAAGTTTCAGCATAAGTTTGGACCTGACTCGGAGTCTAATAGGTGAACACGACGATAAAGTAGCATGTCATCATATTAAGCGATGCATAACGTAAGCAGACACGGAAGAGTGCGACCTCTCTTGCGGACCCGTGTAGTCCTCAAGGTCATCTGCTCAGTTGATGATGGTAATGCAGTTGTCGTGGCTGCCGGCGGCGGGGAAGAAGATCTGAGGCGGCGAAAGACAGTCTGGAGAGCGGATCCCTGCTGTGGTGAACCCTTCCGTCGTTGGAGCAGCTGAGCTGGGGTGGAACACAGCACCGCAGGAGCAGGACAAACCACACAAGGTTTTCTTTGACACATATCTGTAACAGAAGTAATTGTGTAAGGGCTTGTTTGAATTTGAGGATTCTAACAATGCAGGGATAGGAAATAGACAGGAATAGGATAGGAATGCACGTGCAAAACAGAGAATTTAAAAACACAGGATTTCTGCCAATCTGGGTGTTTGGTTCACAAGAATTGGAAGATCACAGGATGCAAAGAAGCATGGTGAGATTAAGTCAAACCACAAGAAAATGTACGGTTATAATGCTATTATGCTACTATCTCTTAGTCTTGTGCTTCATGAATAGGAATTTGAAAAGGAGGACAAGTGGAAATTAAAATTCCTACGGTTTTTCTTTCAAGGAGACACTAAAGGAACAAATCCTACAGTTTTCCTTTGCTCCATTCCTTTGCACCAAATTCATGAAAATTAGTACCATACGAAACTTTCCAATTCCTATGTTTTTCATTCACTATTCCTTTCAAGCACTGGCGATTCCAGTAGGCAGGCTTGAGCAAGGAAAAGCCTACACTAAAAAATGTTTTTTTGCTACTTCTATTACTTTGGACCCAGGCCACAGCCCTACTAGCTCAACTCCCAGGGCCATCGACAAATGCACAGCTCAAATGCGCAGAGATAAATAATGATGGCGTTCAAGAGAGTCCATCACGGATAGCTAAGTTGCCTGGTACCTCACTGCTTGTCATATAGTAGGATAAAATAATCGTATTTCCTGTTACTCCGTCTGCTCAGTGGACAATATATATAACATGTAGAGTAAAAAATATATGCAACAAGTGTACAACCTCTTTGGCGAAGCCATGTCAATCTCAGCGTGATTGGGTTGGCCGATGAGGATGCTCCGGCTGACTTGGCTGCCGGAGGAGGGGAAGAAGATCTTAGGCGTCTGGAGATGGAGCCCGAGGTACTGCTCCGCTGTGATGGAGGGTTTCGTTGTTGGAGCAGCTCCGGTGAGTTGTACGACACCGAGGCTGAAGCAGGACAACAGAGACAATGTTAACCTGAGTGGAATTCTAATAGCATCTCCAATAGATGACGTAAAATACATAACCACAAAGTGCTAGATGTATACATCAGCCGCTCATCTCTGAACTTAACTGTCTAAACTGAATTTAACTGTCGAAACTGAACTTAACTGTCGAAACTGAATTTTGCTGTCGAAACTGAATTTTACTGTTGAAACTGAACGCACTAGAGGTGAGGCTACACGTCAGTCGACTGACTTTTTCATCTCTGGTCAGTCAATTTTGCAGCCGTTAGATATGAAATCAAGGGCCTGCAGTTCATCTTCAACCTCCACCCCCCTGAGCCGCTAGCCACCACCGGCCAAACAGCCGCTCCCTGCCGCCTACGGCCGGCGGTGCGCCGCCCCGCCCGCCCAGAAAACACTCCCCACTGCCGGTCCGCCGCCGCCCCGGCCATCCCTATAGGCCCCCCACCCCCCGTGCCGAGCTTTTTCTCCGGTGATCCCCATGCCATCGCCCCACCACCGCCCCCACCCTGAACCCTAAGATAGATAGTGGGGTACCTCTTGGGCGAGCCCCCCTCCCCGCTACGGCTAGTTCTTCCTTAACTCCGGCGAGGCCCCCAACCCCTGAAAATCGACTGACCCAAAAGTCGATTCAGTCGACTGAAGTGTAGCTAAATCGGAGCAGCATCGCAAGCAAGAGCAAGAGCGAGAGCAGTAGCGCGAGCAAGAGCGAGAGCAGCAGCGCGAGCAAGAGCAAGAGCAGACCAGACAGGGGACCGAGAGCAAGAGCACAGCAGCAGCGCGAGCGAGAGCTAAAGCAGCAGCAGCTCCTACTGATGTGGACGTCGCCGCCGAGGGAGCGATGCCAAGGAGGAAGTGGCCGGTGACGCTGCCGTGGATGGAGCTGCGCCGTGTCGGCTCGGGACCGAGCGCCAGCAGCACCGTGAGATCGAATCAAGAAGAAAATGCGGCGATTAGTGTACAACCTCTTTGGTGGCGCCGATTAGGCCGCAGCTTCATCCGAGAAAACGGTGGTGATGATGCTCTTCCGGTGGTGCAGGTGAAGACGGTGGTGTGGGAATGGAGGTGGCGCGCAAGACGAGGGGAACGTCGGGGTAGCTCCTTGGACGTGGAGGATGGGGTGGTTGAACCGGCGGGAAGACCAGATCGACGACGGATCCTCATCCGGTACGGTGGATGAGGGACGTCAAGGAGTTGCTATGGACGACGTCGTCGGGGAAGAGGCTCCGGCTGGGTGGCGGACGGAGGAGGGTGTGGGGCTTCGCGGGTTTTCCTGGCCTCGGTGTATGAATGGGTGGGCGGATGGGATGGGAGTGGGGAACCATGGCTTAGGGACGCGCTTGTCCGAAATGTGGGGTAGGTTACGAAAGTACCCCCACAGATTTGAGGCGGTTCTTTCGGTTCAGGGGTATCACGGGCATTTCGCGTGTCGGGATTTCACAGGAGGTGGGAGTTTTCGCGCGCGTTGTAATTTTGGAATAGCAAGGCGCGGGTTGAGATGGAGGGAGTTGTCGGAGCACAACGAGACGAAGATTTATCTTAAATATTTCGGGCTAACAAGGCGCGGGTCGAAGAGGCGGGAGTTTCGTAGCACGATAGACAGAGACGCTAGCTTGAAATTTCGGCATAATGCTACCTCTTGAGCACTGCGTTGGTTTTCCCTTGAAGAGGAAAGGGTGATGCAGCAAAGTAGCGTAAGTATTTCCCACAGTTTTTTAGAACCAAGGTATCAATCCAGTAGGAGGCCACGCACGAGTCCCTCGCACCTACACAAACAAATAAATCCTCGCAACCAACGCGATAAGGGGTTGTCAATCCCTACACGGTCACTTACGAGAGTGAGATCTGATAGATATGATAAGATAATATTTTTGGTATTTTTTATGATAAAGATGCAAATTAAAATAAAAGGCAATAAAATAACTAAGTATTGGAAGATTAATATGATGAAATTAGACCCGGGGACCATAGGTTTCACTAGTGGCTTCTCTCAAGAGCATAAGTATTTACGGTGGGTGAACAAATTACTGTTGAGCAATTGACAGAATTGAGCATAGCTATGAGAATATCTAGGTATGATCATGTATATAGGCATCACGTCCGAGACAAGTAGACCGACTCCTGCCTACATCTACTACTATTACTCCACACATCGACCGCTATCCAGCATGCATCTAGAGTATTAAGTTCATAAGAACAGAGTAACGCTTTAAGCAAGATGACATGATTTAGAGGGATAAACTCATGCAATATGATGTAAACCCCATCTTGTTATCCTCGATGGCAACAATACAATACGTGCCTTGCTGCCCCTACTGTCACTGGGAAAGGACACCGCAAGATTGAACCCAAAGCTAAGCACTTCTCCCATTGCAAGAAAGATCAATCTAGTAGGCCAAACCAAACTGATAATTCGAAGAGACTTGCAAAGATAACCAATCATACATAAAATAATTCAGAGAAGATTCAAATATTGTTCATAGATAATCTTGATCATAAACCCACAATTCATCGGTCTCAACAAACACACCGCAAAAGAAGATTACATCGAATAGATCTCCACGAGAGAGGGGGAGAACATTGTATTGAGATCCAAAAAGAGAGAAGAAGCCATCTAGCTAATAACTATGGACCCGAAGGTCTGAGGTAAACTACTCACACATCATCGGAGAGGCTATGGTGTTGATGTAGAAGCCCTCCGTGATCGATGCCCCCTCCGGCGGAGCTCCGGAACAGGCCCCAAGATGGGATCTCACAAGTACAGAAGGTTGCGGCGGTGGAATTTGGTTTTTGGCTCCGTATCTGGTAGTTTGGGGGTACGTAGGTATATATAGGAGGAAGGAGTACGTCGATGGAGCAACAGGGGGCCCCTAAGGGTGGAGGGCGCGCCCAGGGGGGTAGGCGCGCCCCCCTACCTTGTGCCCTCCTGGTTGATGTCTTGACGTAGGGTCCAAGTCCTCTGGATCACGTTCGTTCCGAAAATCACGTTCCCGAAGGTTTCATTCCGTTTGGACTCCGTTTGATATTCTTTTTCTGCGAAACTCTGAAATAGGCAAAACACAGCAATTCTGGGCTGGGCCTCCGGTTAATAGATTAGTCCCAAAAATAATATAAAAGTGTATAATAAAGCCCACTAATGTCCAAAACAGAATATAATATAGCATGGAACAATCAAAATTATAGATACGTTGGAGACGTATCAAGCATCCCCAAGCTTAATTCCTGCTCGTCCTCGAGTAGGTAAATGATAAAAACAGAATTTTTGATGTGGAATGCTACTTGGCATAATTTCAATGTAATTCTTCTTAATTGTGGTATGAATATTCAGATCCGAAAGATTCAAGATAAAAGTTCAATATTGACATAGAAATAATAATACTTCAAGCATACTAACTAAGCAATTATGTCCTCTCAAAATAACATGGCCAAAGAAAGTTCATCCCTACAAAATCATATAGTTTAGTCATGCTCCATTTTCGTCACACAAGAATGCTCTCATCATGCACAACCCCGATGACAAGCCAAGCAATTATTTCATACTTTAGTAATCTCAAACTTTTTCAACCATCACGCAATACATGAGCGTGAGCCATGGATATAGCACTATGGGTGAAATAGAATATAATGATGGGGGTTATGTGGAGAAGACAAAAAAGGAGAAAGTCTCACATCAACGAGGCTAATCAATGAGCTATGGAGATGCCCATCAATTTATGTTAATGCAAGGAGTAGGGATTGCCATGCAACGGATGCACTAGAGATACAAATATATGAAAGCTCAACAAAAGAAACTAAGTGGGTGTGCATCCAACTTGCTTGCTCACAAAGACCTAGGGCATTTGAGGAAGCCCATTGTTGGAATATACAAGCCAAGTTCTATAATGAAAAATTCCCACTAGTATATGAAAGTGACAAAACAAGAGACTCTCTATCATGAAGATTATGGTGCTACTTTGAAGCACAAGTGTGGTAAAAGGATAGTAACATTGTCCCTTCTCTCTTTTTCTCTCATTTTTTTGGGCCTTCTCTTTTTTTATGGCCTTTCTCTTTTTTTCCTCACTTGGGACAATGCTCTAGAAAATGATGATCATCACACTTCTATTATTTACAACTCAATGATTACAACTCGATACTAGAACAAAGTATGACTCTATATGAATGCCTCCGGCGGTGTACCGGGATATGCAGTGAACCAAGAGTGACATGTATGAAAGAATTATGAATGGTGGCTTTGCCACAAATACTATGTCAACTACATGATCATGCAAAGCAATATGACAATGATGAATGTGTCATGATAAACGGAACGGTGGAAAGTTGCATGGCAATATATCTCGGAATGGCTATGGGAATGCCATAATAGGTAGGTATGGTGGCTGTTTTAAGGAAGATATAAGGAGGTTTATGTGTGAAAGAGCGTATCATATCACGGGGTTTGGATGCACCGATGAAGTTTGCACCAACTGTCAATGTGAGGAAGGGCAATGCACGGTACCGAAGAGGCTAGCAATGATGGAAAGGTGAGAGTGCGTATAATCCATGGATTTAACATTAGTCATAAAGAACTCACATACTTATTGCAAAAATCTAAAAGTCATCAAAAACCAAGCACTACACGCATGCTCCTAGGGGGATAGATTGGTAGGAAAAGACCATCGCTCGTCCCCGACCGCCACTCATAAGGAGGACAATCAAAGAACACCTCATGTTTCAAATTAGTTACATAACGTTTACCATACGTGCATGCTACGGGACTTGCAAACTTCAACACAAGTATTTCTCAAATTCACAACTACTCAACTAGCACAACTTTGATATCACTACCTCCATATCTCAAAACAATCATCAAGCATCAAACTTCTCTTAGTATTCAACACACTCATAAGAAAGTTTTTACTAGTCTTGAATACCTAGCATATTAGGATTATTTAAGTAAATTACCATGCTATTTAAGACTCTCAAAATAACATAAGTGAAGCATGAGAGAATAATAGTTTCTACAAAACAAAACCACCACCGTGCTCTAAAAAATATAAGTGAAGTACTAGAGCAAAAACTATATAACTCAAAAGATATAAGTGAAGCTCATAGAGTATTATAATAATTTACGAATCATGTGTGTGTCTCTCAAAAGGTGTGTACAGTAAGGATGATTGTGGTAAACTAAAAAGCAAAGACTCAAATCATACAAGACGCTCCAAGGAAAACACATATCATGTGGTGAATAAAAATATAGCTCCAAGTAAAGTTACCGATGGAAGTAGACGAAAGAGGGGATGCCTTCCGGGGCATCCCCATGCTTTGGATTTTAGGTGTCCTTATATTATCTTGGGGGTTCCATGGGCATCCCCAAGCTTAGGCGCTTTCCACTCCTTGTTCCATAATCCATCACATCTTTCACCCAAAACTTGAAAACTTCACAACACAAAACTTAACAGAAAATCTCGTGAGCTCCGTTAGCGAAAGAAAACAAAACACCACTTCAAGGTACTGTAATGAACTCAATCTTTATTTATATTGGTGTTAAACCTACTGTATTCCAAATTCTCTATGGTTTATAAACTATTTTACTAGCCATAGATTCATCAAAATAAGCAAACAACACACGAAAAACAGAATCTGTCAAAAACAGAACAGTCTGTAGTAATCTGTAACGAACGCAAACTTCTGGAACTCCAAAATTTCAGCCAAAATAGGAAGACCTAGACAATTTGTTTATTGATCAGCAGCAATTGGAATCAATATTTTATGACGTTCTGGTGATTTTTAACAATTATTTTCGTGAACAGAAAGTTTCTGTAATTTTCAGCAAGATCAAATAACTATCATCCAAGAAGATCCTATAGGTTTAACTTGGCACAAACACTAATTAAAACATAAAAAGACATCTAACCAGAGGCTAGATCAAAGATTTATTCCTAAAAATAAGAAAAAAGAAAAAAACTAAAAATAAAATTGGGTTGCCTCCCAACAAGCGCTATCGTTTAACGCCCCTAGCTAGGCATAATAGCAAGGATAGATCTAGGTATTGCCATCTTTGGTAGGCAATCCATAAGTGGCTCTCACGATAGATTCATATGGTAATTTTATTTTCTTTCTAGGGAAGTGTTCCATGCCTTTCCTTAACGGAAATTGGAATCTAATATTCCCTTCCTTCATATCAATAATTGCACCAATTGTTCTAAGGAAAGGTCTACCAAGAATAATAGGACATGAAGGATTGCAATCTATATCAAGAACAATAAAATCTACGGGCACATAGTTCCTATTTGCAACAATAAGAACATCATTAATTCTTCCCGTAGGTTTTTTAATAGTGGAATCTGCAAGGTGCAAGTTTAGAGAGCAATCATCAAAATCACGGAAACCTAGCAAATCGCACAAAGTCTTTTGAATCGTGGAAACACTAGCACCCAAATCACACAAAGCATAGCATTCATGATCTTTAATTTTAATTTTAATAGTAGGTTCCCACTCATCATAAAGTTTCCTAGGGATAGAAACTTCCAACGCAAGTTTTTCTTCATAAGATTGCATCAAAGCATCAACGATATGTTTGGTAAAAGCTTTCTTTTGACTATAAGCATGAGGAGAATTTAGCACGGATTGCAACAAGGAAATACAATCTATCAAAGAGCAATTATCATAATTAAATTCCTTGAAATCCAAAATAGTGGGTTCATTTATATCTAATGTTTTGATCTCTTCAATCCCACTTTTATCGATTTTAGCATCAAGATCTAAAAACTCCGAATTTTCGGAACGTCTTCTAGGTAAAGGTGGATCATATTAAGTCCCATCATTATCAAGATTCATATTGAAAAACAAAGATTTAATAGGGGACACATCAATAACTTTTAGGTCTTCATCTTTATTTTCATAGAAACTAGAAGAACACGCTTTTACAAAACAATCTTTCTTAGCATGCATCCTAGTGGTTCTTTCTTTGCACACATCAATGGAAATTCTCATGGCTTTGAGAGACTCATTGATATCATGCTTAGGTGGAATAGATCTAAGTTTCAAAGAATCAACATCAAGAGAAATTCTATCAACGTTCCTAGCCAATTCATCAACTTTAAGCAATTTTTCTTCAAGCAAAGCATTGAAATTCTTTTGCGAATTCATAAATTCTTTAACACTAGTCTCAAATTCAGAAGGCATCTTATTAAAATTCCCATAAGAAATGTTGTAGGAATTACCATAATTATTAGAGGAATTACTAGGATACGGCCTAGGATTAAAGTTTCCTCTATACGCGTTATTACCAAAATTATTCCTACCAACAAAATTCACATCCATAGATTCATTATTATTCTCAGTCAAAGTAGACAAAGGCATATCATTAGGATCAGAAGAAACACCTTAGTAGCAATTAATTTCATAAGTTCATCCATCTTTCCACTAAAAACACTAATTTCTTCTATTGCATGCACTTTTTTATTAGTAGATCTTTCAGTGTGCCATTGTGAATAATTAACCATAATATTATCTAGGAGTTTAGTAGCTTCTTCTAAAGTGATTTCCATAAAAGTGCCTCCCGCGGCCGAATCTAAAAGATTTCTAGAAGCAAAATTCAATCCGGCATAAAAAATTTGTATAATCATCCACAAATTCAAACCATGTGTAGGGCAATTACGTATCATTAATTTCATCCTCTCCCAAGCTTGTGCAACATATTCATGATCAAGTTGCTTAAAATTCATAATATCGTTTCTAAGAGAGATGATCTTAGCGGGAGGAAAATACTTAGAGATAAAAGCATCTTTGCACTTATTCCAAGAATCAATACTATTTTTAGGCAAAGATGAAAACCAAACTTTAGCACGATCTCTAAGCGAAAAGGGGAATAACTTCAATTTAACAATATCATTATCCACATATTTCTTCTTTTGCATATCACACAAATCAATGAAGCTATTTAGATGGGTAGCGGCATCTTCACTAGGAAGGCCGGCGAATTGATCTTTCATGACAAGATTCAACAAAGCAGCATTGATTTCACAAGATTCAGTATCGGTAAGAGGAGAATCGGAGTGCTAAGAAAATCATTATTGTTGGTATTGGTAAAGTCACACAATTTGGTATTATCTTGAGCCATCGTGACAAGCAAGCAATCCAACACACGAGCAAACAAGAGACGGGCAAAAAGAGGCAAACAGAAAAGAGAGGGCGAATAAACTGGCAAGGGTGAAGTGGGGGAGAGGAAAATGAGAGGCAAATGGCAAATAATGTAATGCGGGAGATAAGGGTTTGTGATGGGTACTTGGTATGTTGACTTTTGCGTAGACCTCCCCGGCAACGGCGCCAGAAATCCTTCTTGCTACCTCCTGAGCACTATGTTGGTTTTCCCTTGAAGAGGAAAGGGTGATGCAGAAAAGTAGCGTAAGTATTTCCCTCAGTTTTTGAGAACCAAGGTATCAATTCAGTAGGAGGCCACGCACGAGTCCCTCACACGAACACAAACAAATAAATCCTCGCAACCAACGCGATAAGGGGTTGTCAATCCCTACACGGTCACTTACGAGAGTGAGATCTGATAGATATGATAAGATAATATTTTTGGTATTTTTTATGATAAAGATGCAAAGTAAAATAAAAGGCAATAAAAATAACTAAGTGTTGGAAGATTAATATGATGGAAAATAGACCCGAGGGCCATAGGTTTCACTAGTGGCTTCTCTCAAGAGCATAAGTATTTACGGTGGGTGAACAAATTACCGTTGAGCAATTGACAGAATTGAGCATAGTTATGAGAATATCTAGGTATGATCATGTATATAGGCATCACGTCCGAGACAAGTAGACCGACTCCTGCCTGCATCTACTACTATTACTCCACACATCGACCGCTATCCAGCATGCGTCTAGAGTATTAAGTTCATAAGAACAGAGTAACGCTTTAAGCAATATGACATGATGTAGAGGGATAAACTCATGCAATATGATGTAAACCCCATCTTGTTATCCTCGATGGCAACAATACAATACGTGCCTTGCTGCCCCTACTGTCACTAGGAAAGGACACCGCAAGATTGAACCCAAAGTTAAGCACTTCTCCCATTGCAAGAAAGATCAATCTAGTAGGCCAAACCAAACTGATAATTCGAAGAGACTTGCAAAGATAACCAATCATACATAAAATAATTCAGAGAAGATTCAAATATTGTTCATAGATAATCTTGATCAGAAACCCACAATTCATCGGTCTCAACAAACACACCGCAAAAGAAGATTACATCGAATAGATCTCCACGAGAGAGGGGTAGAACATTGTATTGAGATCCAAAAAGAGAGAAGAAGCCATCTAGCTAATAACTATGGACCCGAAGGTCTGAGGTAAACTACTCACACATCATCGGAGAGGCTATGGTGTTGATGTAGAAGCCCTCCGTGATCGATGCCCCCTCCGGCGGAGCTCCGGAACAGGCCCCAAGATGGGATCTCACAAGTACAGAAGATTGCGGCGGTGGAATTAGGTTTTTGGCTCCGTATCTGGTAGTTTGGGGGTAGTAGGTATATATAGGAGGAAGGAGTACGTCGGTGGAGCAGCAGGGGGCCCACGAGGGTGGAGGGCGCGTCGAGGGGGTAGGCGCGCCCCCCTACCTCGTGCCCTCCTGGTTGATGCCTTGACGTAGGGTCCAAGTCCTCTGGATCATGTTCGTTCCGAAAATCACGTTCCCGAAGGTTTCATTCCGTTTGGACTCTGTTTGATATTCTTTTTCTGCGAAACTTTGAAATAGGCAAAAAACAGCAATTCTAGGTTGGGCCTCCGGTTAATAGGTTAGTCCCAAAAATAATATAAAAGTGTATAATAAAGCCCAATAATGTCCAAAACAGAATATAATATAGCATGGAACAATCAAAAATTATAGATACGTTGGAGACGTATCACATAACAAGGCGCGGCTTGAAATTTCAGGAGAACAAGCTTAACGTGTACCCAAAAGAAAAAAAGACAATTTAGACTAGTATGATATACTACGTACAAGGTGTTTAACACGCACAACACACACAGAGACACCATTTAGACTAGTAAGGTACACGTGCATTGCACGCATGAGATTTGGCAACCAAATTATGAATAAATACCACATTATAGCATGTAAGCTTTGAGTCATATATGCATGATGTAGATGTTCGTTTAATTCTTATAGTTCATTTCATTCTAAATCATCTAGTTTTTATAAGAAAGCTAATCTATTTTAAGATTCATGGTATTGTGCGTTGTAAGGCATAAAGTAAAAACAAATCATGTAGAAAAACATTTGGGCAATTATGATACGGAAGATTCTAGAACAAAGAAGAAGTGCTTGTGTTTTGAGGTTTGTGCATTATGCTTAAGTTCAACCATAGAGTCTTCTAGATTGTACATGTGGCAAAATCTGGTGGAATCTAGATGATATCCAACGGCCAGTAGTTCTCAAATTTGCCAGCTCTGCACCATCGGATTGGCCTCATCCAACGACCATCTTTCAAAGTTAAAGTTATCCGCACACTATATAAAATATATAAAATATAAAAAAAAAATATATATATATATATAGGGGTATAGATATAGATATGTGATGCGAAAGCCACCCATCATCTCCAATTAGAATAGTGTCCATGCACGGATGCAATGTGGCCAAACGATGTCTGCCATCGGTATCTCAAATTCAAACCAGTCTGACTTTGTTCAATGTGTATACATTACAACATGCTTGTTTCCAAACCACACCGCGCAGATCTCCGTTATATTCATGCATGCATGGGTTTCAAACATCATGATCTCTTATTCAAATATTTGAATTCAACTTTACATTGATTATGACCTCACCTAGTCTTTTACACCCACACATTGATCTTCTCTTTATAATTGTACCACTAATTTTCTCTCATGCATGCATGCACACACACTACCAGTCGGCATTATCCATCGCACACATGCAATCTTTTTCTTCAGGTCGGTCTCCCATGAAGGCACACACACACACACACACATCCCCCTCTCCATCATATCGGGCATTCTTTATCTCTCACGTGCATGCGCAACGATCGATGTTCCTCTATCTCTGTGTATATATAGCTAGGTCTTTCATAGTTTTCCACATAAACCGATCAATCTATATATCTAGTGAGGTCTCACCCTCTTTCCCACGTCCACATCGATCAATCTATATCTCTCTATATAGGATTACATATATAGCTAATACACCCACATTAATTATATATACAACGCCCCCCTCTCATCATCCATGCCTTCCGCTTCATCTCTCATACGCGCGCACAGTGGCGAAGACAGGGGGCAGCAAGGGCCCTGCCCCCCTAACATCAGTATATATCGAGGCTAATATGAATGTGATCATTAGACAATTGCTGGTAAAAATGTTTAAGTTGATGAATTGGACCTCCTCGTAAAGGATTAGCAATGCTTGGCCCCCTAGCTCATGGGACATTTTTCATGGCTCCGCCACTGCGCGCAACAACGCACGTTCTCGCCCCCTCTCTCTAAATATCGATCTCGCAGTTGTGCACTCCTTCATAGTCTCCCTCCACTCGGCCCCTCGCACCATCTTCTAGCCCCCACCGGATTTTGCCACATGTACAATCTAGCAGACTCCATGGTTGAACTTAAGCATAATGCACAAATCTCAAAACAACAGTGGTTCTCCTTTGTTCTAGAATCTTCCGTATCATAACTGCCCAAACTTTTTTTCTAGTTGAATTGCCATTAATTGTTTTTAATTTATGCTTTACAACGCACAATTCCATGAATCATAAAATAGATTAAGGGCTTCTTTGATTCAAAGGATTCTCGAAGGAATTTTGGAGGATTCTAATCCTTAGGAATTTTTCCTATCTTGGTTGTTTGATTCATAGGATTGTAAACCATAGGAATTTTCCATATGATTCATTTGCACTAGATTTCATAGGAAACATCCCATCCACTCAAACCTCTTTGAAAGAATTCTGCGTTTTTTTCTATGCACAATCAAACACTCGTACCATCCTGTAGGATTCAAGATGACATGCCACTCTAATCCCATGTTCTTCCTATTCCCGCGTTTTGGAAATCCTACGAATCAAAGAGGCCCTAGGTTTTTTTATAAAAACTAATTGATTTTGAATGAGATGAACTATAAGAATTAAACGAAGGTCTACATTAGGCATATATGACTGAGAGCTTACATGCTACAGTGTGGTATTTATTCATAATTTGGTTGCAAAATCTGACGCGTGCAATGCACATGTACCTTACTAGTACTTCGAGTATGTGCAAAACACAATGGCACGCTACACAGTGTCTCTCTTACAGTTCATGAAGCCACGTGGCACATGTGGAGGCGTTGTCGCGACATCCTTGTGTGGATTGATCACAGTGACGTGCTGCTGGTTCCAGAAGAATGTACTCGTCCTCCCTGAGCTGCACTGGCGGTACATGCACGAAGCAAAGATGTGCACGCACGCCATGCACACACTCATTCCCTCGCACGCACACGCGGGTACACGGGCGGACGCAATTTTGTACCAAGATCCACCCCATGTGATAATTTGACGCGTGTAAAGTCCTTCACTTCATTGATGCTCAATTAATACAGCGCATGCAAATTGAGTGGACGTGAGGGCGGAAGAAAGACATTACTACTCCACTGCGCGCATGCGAGTAGTTAAATCATGGGTTGCTAGTAGTACTTCCATTGGTCTCCTTCGTATTTTGTGCCAATTTTTGACAGTAACATAATATTTACGCATCTGAGCAGTGTAGTCTACTTGAAATTTATGTTCCACTAAACTCATCGGGAGCCGTTTCGGGCCTCGAAAACAAAAACCATCAATTAATCTTTACCTTTTTCCCATCACATTCGAAAGTACTAGTGCTACAATTAAGTGCAAGCCTGCTCACACCTACCAGTACGTACCAAACCTGAACGTGTTCCCACTATGCAGGTTTTAGTACTAGTGCTAGTACTTAGGTTATAAAAAGGGGAACTACCTAACCGAAAATTACTCTACCTTCCTCCTCATAAGTCCTACTTCTTCGTCCATCCTTGCCATGGCCGGTGTGCAGAGCTCTAGGTCGAGAACTACTCGTAACAAGGGAGCGGCAACCAAGACTAGCAAATTAGATCATTCTTTATCGCCAATAGAACAATGCCTCTTGCTAGTAATATATAATAAGAGTAGAGAGTAGAGGATATGGCACTGGGCTGCCGTGTTTCGTGCTCCTCCATCGTACTCCAGTGAAAAACTTGAGTATACCGCACGGTTCTTTGCTCCTCCTTAGGTCGTCGGCACATTTATATGAGCAGTCAAATCACAAGGCCCCGCCTTCCAGGAGTAATGAGCCATCAAATCACAAAGGCCCTCGCCTCTCGTGAAAAGGACCAAGCTAGACTGCCCCGCCCTCTAGCCTTTTAAAAAATGTATACATTTGTACAGTAGTAGTATCAACGGATTGCGCCATGGAGCAAAACTAACAAGATGTAATTAAAGAAAAAAGGTGGTACATATAGAGAGCGCTCGTCGCCAAATTATGCATATACTATATGACACTACCCACTATGAAGGTACTAATAACATAGACTAGTAACTAGTCTATGCTACTCTCCACTATGACCAGCCAAAGTCGAGGCGCGGATACCAACGAGGGCCTGGTTGTGTCTATACTTGGACAACTCACCCGACTGCATGCGCACCAGGCAGACGAAGCTCGTGTCGTGTTGGTGCCGTGTGCGGCCCGCACATTAACCAAAACCTCGCGCCTCCATCTTAGCCTCCGCGTTTTAAACTTCTCAATCTCAAGGCCAAGGAGCAACGTGAAACCTATGATAGAGCCAATCAGATGGTTGAGAACACTATAATTCGTAGCTACAGATGCGTGTGTGAGAGAGGACGAGTGCGTGCGTGCACCTCTTCTCAGAGTACAAGTGTATGTGGGTGGCATCGACCTAGGGAGAAGTGATGGTGCGTGCGAGAAGTCCCGAGCGATAGGTGTACTGCATCTGAAAAAAAGACTAGTCTATAGCTCGCCACGAGGCTATTCCTGTCGAATGCCAAGCGTAAGATATGTATCCAACGGTGCCAGTTTTTGCACGTACACAGCAGTAGAAAAAGAACTAGTACCATGGCATATGCTACACCATGGCCGAGAAAACGTGCCGACGTTACGCCATCCGGGAATAGTGCCGCACTTCGAAACTAGAACCGTCAATAAATTTTGAGCGCGTCTCGTCACATTCCAAATTACTACTACTACCACGCTATATTTAATTGCAAACCTGTTCACACCGATCACAACCTAAATGGTTTCCCACTTAGAAGCGTACTAGTAGTACTCGGTTATAAATACTACTATGCTAAGATGACTGCACATTCCTCCTCAACTCCTCATCCACAAAAAACAATCAAGTCAATCAAGCCATGGCCAGCGTGAGTTCTGGGTCGAGAGATTTCCACCAGGGAGAGGTGAGCATGGAAGAGGAAGCACGAGAGATGTCCCGCCTCACCGCGAAAGCAGCCGACATGTCCAGCCGCGCAGCAGTAGCAGCACAGAGGTCCCGCCGCGCCGCCGAAGCAGCACGGAGGTCCCGCCGCGCCGTCGATGTAGCAGACTGGTCCGGCCACGCCGCGGAAGCAGCAGAGATCTCCCGCCGCGCCGCCGAAGCAGCACGGAGGTCCCGCCGCGCCGTGGCGGCCTGGGAAAATTTCTCGCGGGCAGGCGAGGACTCTTACAGGCGCATGCGTGTGATGATCCATAGCCAGATGGATCAGATCTCCGGCTGGGCGAGGATGCAGGACGAGGCTACCGGCATCATCCGGCAACTGGGGGAGGGCAATGTGAAGCTCCGGGGCGAGCGCGACCTGCTGAGGGCGAAGATCGCCGGAAGGGCGAAGCAGGAGGAGGAGACCGCTGCCATGTTGTAGAGGACGGGCGTCATCATCAAGAAACTTATGGACGAGAATGCCGTGCTCCGCATCGAGCGCAACAGGCTGGTGGAGGAATCCATGGATGCTGCCAAGAAGCGTATTAAGGACATGAAACTGATGAAAGAGATCATCGCCCGCCGCGAGAACTAGCCTCCGCGACCTGCAGCGCATAAAGAAAGTAGAGATCAGCGAGCCAGATTGTTGTATGCGTCTTCCTTTTTCTTTTGCCCTTGTGTATTTCGGGCGTAGCTGCATGTGGCTTTTTTAATTATCTTCCTAATTATGTAACACAATTATTATCCACTCTCATCGTCCTTATATATATTCATCAGTCTTGCTATAAGTCGCAGTAGATGCTATATAGGTCCGTCGGATCTTACATCAAGATCCGTGCAAAATTTTCTTTTCAGATTTTCTTTTTTCTGTCTTAAATCGCAGTCAAGTGAGACAATTCCACGCCATTAAACAGAGGCTCAGGCGCCATTAATGGAGACCTTGGGAGAGAGGTGGATGGCAGATGGAGGTCAAAGGGCTCTCCTCCCGATAAGCACGCGCAGGGGTCTGATCGCACGCCTCCCGTACTCAAATAGCTACCCTGCACGGCGCCTCCTAGCTAATAAAACAGGGGACGCGTGGCGGCACGTAAATGGTAAATAGAACGCCCATGATTTCAATAATACTTGTGTTTCCGATTGTAATGTGACAGCACTTGTTCCAAAATGACTTTGTTGATTGTTAATGTGTGCGCCTTCGCAAATCGGAGAGCAAAATTACCACAGCATGTTGGTGCCATGTCATGACACCAAGCCAAGTTTCATGATTTTCATGCATTTTTCGGATTTACAGGAATTAAAAAACCAAGTTCCAGTCGAGCCATGACGCCCAGATGTTTGAATTTCATTCCCATTTCTAGCATGGGACCTAGAAATTTAACCGAGGACACACATGTGATTTTTCAACCAGCTTTGGTGCACTGGAGCATGTGCTTATATTTAAAATTTGAATTATGCACACAAAGGTGACACGTTCCCTCTCAGAACCACGAGCCTTCTTGAGAGAAGCTCCGGTTTGCAAAAAGCTTATACCAAAACTTGTTCCTATTTTGCAATTTTTTTTACCACAGCATGTTGGTGCCATGACATGACACCATGCCAAGTTTCATGATTTTCATGCGTGTTTTGGATTTACAAGAATTTTAAAACCAAGCTTCTCAATGTTCTCGGCCGAACCACGATGCCCAGATGTTTGAATTTCATTCCCATTTCTTGCATGGGACCTAGAAATTCACCCGAGGACACACATGTGATTTTTCAGTCAACTTTGGTGCACGGGAGCATGTGCTTGTAGTTCAAATTTGAATTATGCACATTAAATGACCAGAAACTCAATTAATGTATAAAAAGGCCAAACGAACCCGGAATAATTCCAAAAATTAACAGGGCACTCATATAGTTCTATGTTGCCTCTGCAAAGAAAATCTGGGGGGAGGCAGCGTATATTGTTTCGCACACAAAGGTATAAAGAAATAAAGAAATTAGCATACCTGTTTAATTCTTGGGTTCTTATTATTTATACCACTAGTTGTGTATCACTACTCAGTTTTGCCATTAGAAGTTACAACTACTCAAAAAATGCCATCGATCCGTGAGATGCCTGCTCAAAAATGCAATTAGATATCTAAAAAATGCCATCGTTAAGTTAGATGTTTGCTCAGAAATGCCATTAGACATTGTTATTTTCACGTCAAACCCGTTGACCATGTTACATGACAAAAATAAGCCGATTCTCACAATGATAAGTTAATGGTGTCCAGCACAACACACCCCTCAAATAAAACTAAGCACCCTGGAATTCTTTGACAAAACTAAGCACCCTGAAATTCTTTGACAACTAAACTGCTGGCTATATGATGTTGGCCATATATATTGTACGTATATAACGTCAAGAAACGAGTGGTAGTACTATACCAACTAAAAGATGAAATGTACAAAATATAACAAGAAGAAACATAACATAGTTCTGCTGGGGGCTCAACACAACACACCCCTCAAATAAAACTAAGCACCCCAGAAATTAAACTAAGCAACTAATCCGGTAGAAACTGCATTAGAACCACCATGAGCAACGACATGTTGGAAATATGCCCTAGAGGCAATAATAAAATGGTTATTATTATATTTCCTTGTTCATGATAATTGTCTATTGTTCATGCTATAATTGTATTAACTGGAAACCGTAATACATGTGTGAATACATAGACCACAACATGTCCCTAGTAAGCCTCTAGTTGACTAGCTCGTTGATCAATAGATGGTTATGGTTTCCTGACCATGGACATTGGATGTCATTGATAACGGGATCACATCATTAGGAGAATGATGTGGTGGACAAGACCCAATCCTAAGCATAGCACAAGATCGTGTAGTTCGTTTTGCTAGAGCTTTTCTAATGTGAAGTATCATTTCCTTAGACCATGAGATTGTGCAACTCCCGGATACCGTTGGGATGCTTTGGGTGTACCAAACGTCACAACGTAACTGGGTGACTATAAAGGTGCACTACAGGTATCTCCGAAAGTGTCTGTTGGGTTGGCACGAATCGAGACTGGGATTTGTCACTCCGTATGACGGAGAGGTATCTTTGGGCCCACTCGGTAATGCATCATCATAATGAGCTCAATGTGACTAAGGATTTAGCCACGGGATCATGCATTACGGTACGAGTAAAGTGACTTGTCGGTAACGAGATTGAACGAGGTATTGGGATACCGATGATCGAATCTCGGGCAAGTAACATACCGATTGACAAAGGGAATTGTATACGGGATTGATTGAATCCTCGACATCGTGGTTCATCCGATGAGATCATCGTGGAACATGTGGGAGCCAACATGGGTATCCAGATCCCGATGTTGGTTATTGACCGGAGAGTCGTCTCGGTCATGTCTGCATGACTCCCGAACCCGTAGGGTCTACACACTTAAGGTTCGGTGACGCTAGGGTTATAGAGATATTAGTATGCGCTAACCCGAAAGTTGTTCGGAGTCCCGGATGAGGTCCCGGACATCACGAGGAGTTCCGGAATGGTCCGTAGGTAAAGATTTATATATGGGAAGTCTTGTTTTGGTCGCCGGAAAAGTTTCGCGCATTATCGGTATTGTACCGGGAGTGCCGAAAGGGGTCCGGGGGTCCACCAAGGGCACCAGCCCCAAGAGGCCCATGCACCAACAGATAAGGGAAAGGGAGAGTCCTAAAGGGGGAAGGCACCTCCTAGGTGCCTTGGGGAGGATGGACTCCTCCCTGGCCGCACCCTTCCTTGGAGGAAGGGCCAAGGCTGCGCCCCCCCTCTCCCTTGGCCCTATATATAGTGGGGGGAAGGGAGGGCAGCCGCACCCCAAGCCCTGGCGCCTCCCTCTCCCTCCCGTGACACATCTCCCTCCTCCCGCAGCGCTTGGCGAAGCCCTGTTGGAATCCCGCTACTTCCACCACCACGCCGTCGTGCTGCTGGATCTCCATCAACCTCTCCTCCCCCTTGCTGGATCAAGAAGGAGGAGACGTTGCTGCTCCGTACGTGTGTTGAACGCGGAGGTGCCGTCCGTTCGGCGCTAGGATCATCGGTGATTTGGATCACGACGAGTACGACTCCATCAACCCCGTTCTCTTGAACGCTTCCGCTCGCGATCTACAAGGGTATGTAGATGCACTCCTCTCTCTTGTTGCTAGATGACTCCATAGATTGATCTTGGTGATGCGTAGAAAATTTTGAATTATTGCTACGTTTCCCAAAAGTGGCATCATGAGCCAGGTCTATGCGTAGATTCTATGCACGAGTAGAACACAAAGTAGTTGTGGGCGATGATTTGTTCAATTTGCTTGCCGTTACTAGTCTTATCTTGATTCGTCGGCATTGTGGGATGAAGCGGCCCGGACCGACCTTACATGTACTCTTACGTGAGACAGGTTCCACCGACTGACATGCACTTGATGCATAAGGTGGCTAGCGGGTGTCTGTCTCTCCCACTTTAGTCGGATCGGATTCGATGAAAAGGGTCCTTATGAAGGGTAAATAGCAATTGGCATATCACCGTTGTGGCTTTTGCGTAGGTAAGAAACATTCTTGCTAGAAACCCACAGCAGCCACGTAAAACATGCAACGACAATTAGAGGACGTCTAACTTGTTTTTGCAGGGTATGCTATGTGATGTGATATGGCCAAAAGGATGTGATGAATGATATATGTGATGTATGAGATTGATCATGTTCTTGTAATAGGAATCACGACTTGCTTGTCGATGAGTATGCCAACCGGCAGGAGCCATAGGAGTTGTCTTAATTTATTGTATGACCTGCGTGTCAATGAAAACGCCATACAATTACTTTACTTTATTGCTAACCGTTAGCCATAGTTGTAGAAGTCATAGTTGGCAAGACAACTTCATGAAGACACGATGATGGAGATCATGGTGTCATGCCGGTGACGAAGGTGATCATGCGGCGCCTCGAAGATGGAGATCAAAAGGCGCAAGATGATATTGGCCATATCATGTCACTTTATGATTTGCATGTGATGTTTGTCATGTTTACATCTTATTTTCTTAGAACGACGGTAGCATAAATAAGATGATCCCTCACTAAAATTTCAAGAGATGTGTTCCCCCTAACTGTGCACCGTTGCGAAGGTTCGTTGTTTCGAAGCACCACGTGATGATCGGGTGTGATAGATTCTAACGTTCGAATACAACGGGTGTTGACGAGCCTAGCATGTACAGACATGGCCTCAGAACACATGCGAAACACTTAGGTTGACTTGACGAGCCTAGCATGTACAGACATGGCCTCGGAACACAAGAGATCAAAAGGTCGAACATGAGTCGTATAGTAGATGCGATCAACATGGAGATGTTCACCGATGATGACTAGTCCGTCTCACGTGATGATCGGACACGGCCTAGTTTGACTCAGATCATGTATCACTTAGATGACTAGAGGGATGTCTATCTGAGTGGGAGTTCATTAAATAATCAGATGAACTTAATTATCATGAACATAGTCAAAAGGTCTTTGCAAATTATGTCATAGCTTACGATTTAGTTCTACTGTTTAAGATATGTTCCTAGAGAAAAATTTAGTTGAAAGTTGATAGTAGCAATTATGCGGACTGGGTCCGTAAACTGAGGATTGTCCTCATTGCTGCACAGAAGGCTTATGTCCTTAATGCACCGATCGGTGTGCTGAACCTCAGCGTCGTCTGTAGATGTTGCGAAACATGTGACATACACATTTCGATGACTACGTGATAGTTCAGTGCGTAATGCTAACGGTTTAAAATTGTGGCACCAAAGACGGTTTTGAAACGTCGCAGAACATATGAGATGTTCCAAAGACTGAAATTGGGATTTCAGACTAATGCCCACGTCAAGAGGTATGAGACCTCTGACAAGTTTCTTAAGCCTACAAACTAAGGGAGAAAAGCTCAATCGTTGAGCATGTGCTCAGATTGTCTGAGTACTACAATCACTTGAATCGAGTGGGAGTTAATCTTCCAGATGAGATAGTGATGGTTCTCCATAGTCACTGCCACCAAGCTATTAGAGCTTCGTGATGAACTATAACATATCAGGGATAGACATGATGATCCTTGAGCAACTCGCGAGGTTTGACACCGCGAAAGTAGAAATCAAGAAGGAGCATCAATTGTTGATGGTTAGTAAAACCACTAGTTTCTAGAAGGGCAAGGGCAAGAAGGGATACTTCATGAAACGGCAAATCAGTTGCTGCTCTAGTGAAGAAACCCAAGGTTGAACCCAAACCCGAGACTAAGTGCTTCTGAAATGAGGGGAACGGTCACTGAAGCAGAACTACCCTAGATACTTCGTAGATGAGAAGGCTGGCAAAGTCGACAGAAGTATATTGGATATACATTATATTAATGTGTACTTTACTAGTACTCCTAGTAGCACCAGGGTATTAGATACCGGTTCGGTTGCTAAGTGTTAGTAACTCGAAATAAAAGCTACGGAATAAACGGAGACTAGCTAAAGGTGAGATGATGATATGTGTTGGAAGTGTTTCCAAGGTTGATGTGATCAAACATCGCACGCTCCCTCTACCATCGAGATTGGTGTTAAACCTAAATAATTGTTATTTGGTGTTTACGTTGAGCATAGACATGATTGGATTATGCTGTTCATTTAAGAAGAATAATGGTTACTCTTCTTATTTGAATAATACCTTCAATGGTCTTGCACCTAAAATAAATGGTTTATTGAATCTCGATCGTAGTGATACACATGTTCATGCCAAAAGATATAAGATAGTAATGATAGTACCACATACTTGTGGCACTGCTATTTGAGTCATATTGGATAAAACGCATGAAGAAGCTCCATGTTGATGGATCTTTGGACTCACTTGTTTTTGAAAAGATTGAGACATGCGAACCATGTCTATTGGTATATATGCATGAAGAAAGTCCATACAGATGGATCGTTTGGACTCACTTGATTTTGAATCACTTGAGACATGCAAATCATACCACATGGGCAAGATGACTAAAAGGCCTCGTTTTCAGTAAGATGGAACAAGAAAGCAACTTGTCGGAAGTAATACATTTTGATGTGTGCAGTCCAATGAGTGCTGAGGCATGCAGTGGATATCGTTATGTTCTTGCTTCACAGATGATTTGAGTAGATGCTGAGTATATTTACTTGATGAAACACAAGTCTGAATTATTGAAAGGTTCAAGTAATTTCAGAGTGAAGTTGAAGATTGTCGTGACAAGAGGATAAAATGTCTGTGATATGATCATAGAGATGAATATCTAAGTTACGAGTTTGGCACACAATTAAGAAATTGTGGAAATTGTTTCACGACTAATACCGCCTGGAACACCATAGTGTGATGGTGTGTCCGAACATCATAACTGCACCCTATTGGATATGGTGCATACCATGATGTCTCTTATCGAATTACACTATTGTTTATGGGTTAGGCATTAGAGACAACCACATTCACTTTAAATAGGGAACCACGCAATTCCGTTGAGACGACACCGTATGAACTGTGCTTTAGAGAAACCTAAGCTGTCGTTTCTTAAAAGTTTGGGGCTGCGACGCTTATGTGGAAAAGTTTCAGGCTGATAAGCTCGAACCCAAAGCGGATAAATGCATCTTCATAGAATACCCAAAATAGTTGGGTATACCTCCTATTTCAGATCCGGAAGCAAAGTGATTGTTTCTAGAAACAGGTCCTTTCTCGAGGAAAATTTTCTCTCGAAAGAATTGAGTGGGAGGATGGTGGAGACTTGATGAGGTTAAACATGACTTCAACTAGTGTGTAGCAGGGCACAGGAAGTTGTTCCTGTGGCACCTACACCAATTGAAGTGGAAGCTTATGATAGTGATCATGAAACTTCGAATCAAGTCACTGCCAAACCTCGTAGGTCGACAAGGATGCGTACTACTTCAGAGTGGTACGTAATCCTGTCTTGGAAGTCATGTTGCTAGACAACAATGAACCTACGAGCTGTGGAGAAGCGATGGTGGGCCCGGATTCCGACGAATGGCTCGAGGCCATAAAATCCGAGAGGATCCATGTATGAAAACAAAGTATAGTCTTTGAAAGAACTACTTGATAGTCATAAGGCTGTTGGGTACAGATGGATTTTAAAAGGGAAGACAGATAATGATGGTAAGACTCACCATTAAGAAAGCTCGACTTGTCGTTAAGATGTTTTCCGGCAAGTTCAAGGAGTTGACTGCGATGAGACTTTCTCACTCGTAGCGATGCTAAGAGTCTGTTGCAATTATATTAGCAGTTACTGCATTATTTATGAAATCTTGCAGATAGGATGTCAAAACATTGTTTCCTCGACGATTTTCTTGAGGAAAGGTTGTATGTGATACAACCAGAAGGTTTTGTCAATCCTGAAAGATGCTAACAAATATGCAAAGCTCCAGCAATCCTTCTAAGGATTGGAGTAAGCATCTCGGAGTTGGAATGTACGCTTTGATGAGATGATCAAAGATTTTGGGTTCTTACAAAGTTTATGAGAAACTTGTATTTCCAAAGAAGTGAGTGGGAGCACTATAGAATTTTTGATGGGTATATGCTGTTGACATATTGTTGATCAGAAATGATGTAGAATTTCTGGAAAGCATACAGGTTTATTTGAAAAGTGTTTTTCAATGGAAAACCTGGATTAAGCTACTTGAACATTGAGCATCAAGATCTACAAGGATAGATCAAAAAATGCTTAATAGTACTTTCAAATGAATACATACCGTGACAAGATTTTGAAGGAGTTCAAAATAGATCAGCAAAGAAGGAGTTCTTGGCTGTGTTACAAGGTGTGAGTATTGAGTAAGACTAAAGACCTGACCACGGCAGAAGAGAGAGAAAGGACGAAGGTCGTCCCCTATGCTTTAGACGTAGGCTCTACAATAGGCTATGCTGTGTACCGCACCTGAAGTGTGCCTTGCCATGAGTTAGTCAAGGGGTACAATAGTGATCCGGGAAGGATCACATGACAGCGGTCGAACTTGTCCTTAGTATCTAGTGGACTAAGGAATTTTCTCGATTATGGAGGTGGTAAAAGAGTTCGTCGTAAAGGGTTACGTCGATGCAAACTTTGACACTAATCCGGATGACTCTGAGTAGTAAACCGGATTCTTATAGTAGAGCAGTTATTTGGAATAGTTCCAAGTAGCGCGTGGTAGCTGCATCTACAAGATGACATAGAGATTTGTAAAGCACACACGGATCTGAAAGGTTCAAACCCGTTGACTAAAACCTCTCTCGTAAGCATAACATGATCAAACCCTAGAACTCATTGAGTGTTAATCACATGGTGATGTGAACTAGATTATTGACTCTAGTAAACTCTTGGGTATTAGTCACATGGCGATGTGAACTTTGAGTGTTAATCACATGGTGATGTGAACTACATTATTGACTCTAGTGCAAGTGGGAGACTGTTGGAAATATGCCCTAGAGGCAATAATAAAATGGTTATTATTATATTTCCTTGTTCATGATAATTGTCTATTGTTCATGTTATAATTGTATTAACTGGAAACCGTAATACGCAAAATTTTCTTTTCAGATTTTCTTTTTTCTCTCTTAAATCACAGTCGAGTGAGACATTGCCACGCCATTAAACAGAGGCTCAGGCGCCATTAATGGAGACCTTGGGAGAGAGGTGGATGGTAGATGGAGGTCAAAGGGCTCTCCTCCCGATAAGCACGCGCAGGGGTCTGATCGCACGCCTCCCGTACTCAAATAGCTACCCTGCACGACGCCTCCTAGCTAATAAAAAAGGGGACGCGTGGCGGCACGTAAATGGTAAATAGAAAGCCCACGATTTCAATAATACTTGTGTTTCCGATTGTAACGTGACAGCACTTGTTCCAAAATGACTTTGTTGATTGTTAATGTGTGCGCCTTCGCAAATCGGACAGCAAAATTACCACAGCATGTTGGTGCCATGTCATGACACCAAGCCAAGTTTCATGATTTTCATGCGTTTCACGGATTTACAGGAATTAAAAAACCAAGTTCCAGCCGAGCCATGACGCCCAGATGTTTGAATTTCATTCCCATTTCTGGTATGGGACCTAGAAATTTACCCGAGGACACACATGTGATTTTTCAACCAGCTTTGGTGCACTGGAGCATGTGCTTGTATTTAAAATTTGAATTATGCACACAAAGGTGACACGTTCCCTCTCAGAACCACGAGCCTTCTTGAGAGAAGCTCCGGTTTGCAAAAAGCTTATACCAAAACTTGTTCCTATTCTGCAATTTTTTTTACCACAGCATGTTGGTGCCATGACATGACACCATGCCAAGTTTCATGATTTTCAGGCGTGTTTTGGATTTACAAGAATTTTAAAACCAAGCTTCTCAATGTTCTCGGCCGAACCACGATGCCCAGATGTTTGAATTTCATTCCCATTTCTTGCATGGGACCTAGAAATTCACCCGAGGACACACATGTGATTTTTCAGTCAACTTTGGTGCACGGGAGCATGTGCTTGTAGTTCAAATTTGAATTATGCACATTAAATGACCAGAAACTCAATTAATGTATAAAAAGGCCAAACGAACCCGGAATAATTCCAAAAATTAACAGGGCACTCATATAGTTCTATGTTGCCTCTGCAAAGAAAATCTGGGGGGAGGCAGCATATATTGTTTCGCACACAAAGGTATAAAGAAATAAAGAAATTAGCATACCTGTTTAATTCTTGGGTTCTTATTATTTATACCACTAGTTGTGTATCACTACTCAGTTTTGCCATTAGAAGTTACAACTACTCAAAAAATGCCATCGATCCGTGAGATGCCTGCTCAAAAATGCAATTAGATATCTAAAAAATGCCATCGTTAAGTTAGATGTTTGCTCAGAAATGCCATTAGACATTGTTATTTTCACGTCAAACCCGTTGACCATGTTACATGACAAAAATAAGCCGATTCTCACAATGATAAGTTAATGGTGTCCAGCACAACACACCCCTCAAATAAAACTAAGCACCCTGGAATTCTTTGACAAAACTAAGCACCCTGAAATTCTTTGACAACTAAACTGCTGGCTATATGATGTTGGCCATATATATTGTACGTATATAATGTCAAGAAACGAGTGGTAGTACTATACCAACTAAAAGATGAAATGTACGAAATATAACGAGAAGAAACATAACATAGTTCTGCTGGGGGCTCAGCACAACACACCCCTCAAATAAAACTAAGCACATCAGAAATTAAACTAAGCAACTAATCCGGTAGAAACTGCATTAGAACCACCATGAGCAACGACATGTTGGAAATATGCCCTAGAGGCAATAATAAAATGGTTATTATTATATTTCCTTGTTCATGATAATTGTCTATTGTTCATGCTATAATTGTATTAACTGGAAACCGTAATACATGTGTGAATACATAGACCACAACATGTCCCTAGTAAGCCTCTAGTTGACAAGCTCGTTGATCAATAGATGGTTATGGTTTCCTGACCATGGACATTGGATGTCATTGATAACGGGATCACATCATTAGGAGAATGATGTGGTGGACAAGACCCAATCCTAAGCATAGCACAAGATCGTGTAGTTCGTTTTGCTAGAGCTTTTCTAATGTGAAGTATCATTTCCTTAGACCATGAGATTGTGCAACTCCCGGATACCGTTGGGATGCTTTGGGTGTACCAAACGTCACAACGTAACTGGGTGACTATAAAGGTGCACTACATGTATCTCCAAAAGTGTCTGTTGGGTTGGCACGAATCGAGACTGGGATTTGTCACTCCGTATGACGGAGAGGTATCTCTGGGCCCACTCGGTAATGCATCATCATAATGAGCTCAATGTGACTAAGGATTTAGCCACGGGATCATGCATTACGGTACGAGTAAAGTGACTTGTCGGTAACGAGATTGAACGAGGTATTGGGATACCGACGATCGAATCTCGGGCAAGTAACATACCGATTGACAAAGGGAATTGTATACGGGATTGATTGAATCCTCGACATCGTGGTTCATCCGATGAGATCATCGTGGAACATGTGGGAGCCAACATGGGTATCCAGATCCCGCTGTTGGTTATTGACCGGAGAGTCGTCTCGGTCATGTCTGCATGACTCCCGAACCCGTAGGGTCTACACACTTAAGGTTCGGTGACGCTAGGGTTATAGAGATATTAGTATGCGGTAACCCAAAAGTTGTTCGGAGTCCCGGATGAGATCCCGGACGTCACGAGGAGTTCCGGAATGGTCCGGAGGTAAAGATTTATATATGGGAAGTCTTGTTTTGGTCGCCGGAAAAGTTACGCGCATTATCGGTATTGTACCGGGAGTGCCGAAAGGGGTCCTGGGGTCCACCAAGGGCACCAGCCCCAAGAGGCCGATGCGCCAAGAGATAAGGGAAAGGGAGAGTCCTAAAGGGGGAAGGCACCTCCTAGGTGCCTTGGGGAGGATGGACTCCTCCCTGGCCGCACCCTTCCTTGGAGGAAGGGCCAAGGCTGCGCCGCCCCCCCCCCCCTCTCCCTTGGCCCTCTATATAGTGGGGGGAAGGGAGGGCAGCCGCACCCCAAGCCCTGGCGCCTCCCTCTCCCTCCCGTGACACATCTCCCTCCTCCCGCAGCGCTTTGCGAAGCCCTGTTGGAATCCCGCTACTTCCACCACCACGCCGTCGTGCTGCTGGATCTCCATCAACCTCTCCTCCCCCTTGCTGGATCAAGAAGGAGGAGACGTCGCTGCTCCGTACGTGTGTTGAACGCGGAGGTGCCGTCCGTTCGGCGCTAGGATCATCGGTGATTTGGATCACGACGAGTACGACTCCATCAACCCCGTTCTCTTGAACGCTTCCGCTCGTGATCTACAAGGGTATGTAGATGCACTCCTCTCTCTCGTTGCTAGATGACTCCATAGATTGATCTTGGTGATGCGTAGAAAATTTTGAATTATTGCTACGTTCCCCAACACGACACTGCCACCTTACTCGGAGTCCTCGTCCACGTCCTCGACTTCGTCCTTGTCCCTCTTCCTCTTGGGTGATACTTATTTGCTTGAACCACACACTTGGCTCTTGCTCTTCATACAACCCTTGTAGATATTGAAACAAAGGTAGCCATCCATTGCAGCGTAGTGGATGTGGTCTATGTCTAGTACATTCCACTACCATGCATGACGATGAAACGTGTACGGAGGTTTCGCTAGTTTACCGTACGAAGGATGAACCATGGCTCCTGCCAGGGTCATCATTGAAGGCTGATCAAGGGAGGGCACCAGCCCTTCCTTCTGGAGGTCGAAGGGGTCACCTACAACGAGGCCTATCCGACCCAAGATTTCCTTGTCGTTCCTAAAGTCTACAGTAACGAATTTGACTTGGCCGCCATTGAGGAAGTTCTTAAATTCCTCGCACTCAACGTCGGCATGGCATATGTGGTAGACCAAGCATAAGTCATGCACGCAAACCTGGATCACGGCGGACTTCTTCTCTGCCTCCTTTAGTTTCTTCTTGCTTCCCAGGACTGTGGTGTACTCACTATCTAGCCCAGCGACCCACTCATCATTTGAGTTTTCAAACATGCGTTTGAAGCGAGCAAGGCATTCTTTCACCATTGCGGAAGAACGGGTGTAGATGACGTCGAACTCATCGCCGGTGATGGTTCTAACCTTGTACACACCGCCGATCATGAAGATTTGGGACGCCATGGATTTGGGAGGAGGGTTAGGATTAGTGGAACTGCCGTAATGTGAAAGGACGGGACGACTAGGAGCGGCTTATCGATTGTAAAAATGTCGAGTGGGGGGGCGCGTGCGAATGGCAGGGTAGTGGCTTGCCTGGTGGATAAATGGATGCATGCACAGTACTATGGGGGCCCAATTAGATGTCATGTCTACTCGACGCCCAATTAAATGGCTTTTGATGTCATGTCAAGCGTCGGGAAAATTACAGGTGATACGAAGCTTTCCATTCTCCCATGATACGGGCTTCCAAGAGCCCTTGGATCTGAGGTCGAACGGTTGCATGGCGTGATTCTAGACCTATGGGTGAATATCCTATCCTGGAGGGTTATTCTGCAAATTTTCAGCAACTTAGCATGCCACCGTTCAATCTCAGATCCAAGGGCTGCCAGCAGCCCGTATCATGGTCGCGCCTACCACGACCATCGCCTCGCTCGCGCGGTCGCGCCCTTGGAAATTTAACACGGTGCGTTAGGCTATCTGATGTTGGCATGTCATACATAGTCATCACTTAGTCACTCATACAACAAGGTTAGCTATAAGGTTGGCTATAAGAGTATTTTTTGTTTACTTCTCTCTATCTCTTTCTTCGTAGTATTTATTGTATTTGCCAAGGAGTGACCTCTTCCAATGAAATGGTGCTTAGATGAGGTGCTATGGGCATTAAATGGCTTAGCAACTCAAGTCCCCAATGCATAGGTGCTTAGTTTTTTGTTGCTAAGTTTACTTCATCCAGGTACACGCGCTTATCACCATTTCTTCCTGGGGTCACCAAACTAGTCTCTCTCTTCTTAATTAACTTGCCACATCAGACTTTATGCCTATGTGGCAGGCTTAGCACCTGTAGGATCAAGTACAATAGTGGGCTATAAGCCCGCTTTACATGGCATTTTTGCATATGTGGGGGAAAGAGGCAAGGAAAAAGTGGAGGAGTGGGCTCTCAAGCAAGAGCCAACCTCTACATGGTGGAGCATCGGGAGAGGCACCTGTATGGAGGTGGTCAGGAATTGGGAGACTCACGCCGGTCGTAGCGCCGCAGTTAAAATGATAATGGCAAGTCAAATCACCGAGCCCCACCTGTCCAGAAGTAACTCGCTGTCAAATCACACAGCCCTACGTTTGCAGCAGTCTACTCCCTCATCTTCTCGCGTCTCTGTCGAACCGACTAGGCGGAACTGCCCCACCTACCGCGCGGGAAAAGCCCCGCCCTCTACTTTTAAATAATACAGTATACTAATTTTGTATCCATGGATTGCTCCATGGAGCAAAGCCTCAAGAAAATGGCGGTACAAATGTACAGAGTATACAGCACGCCCGTCGTGTTCGCGTCGCACCCCAGACAGTCGGTCGGTCTGGCACGCCGCTCTCCGAATGGAACGCGCATCATATTGCGTTTGCACACACATTTTTTCTTGTCATGTGGCATTTTTTCGTGTTATATGTTATAATCCGTTGCTTCAGATCAAAATGACGACAACTGCGCCTCCAGGGCACGTGCATGAAAACTTCTCGACAGTCATTGCCGAGGTCAAGCCGGCTCCGGCCGGTAGACAAAAGAAAACTAGTACTCCACTATATAGGCAGGAGCCTCCGCGCTTGCTTGCTAGTGTTGCTCTCTTCACACTGTCTCGTCCTCTCCAGATCTAAACACGACAGCGGTGGCCACACTCTCTCTCTACTCACCGCTGGTCACAGATCCAGCCGGATCCTCTCCGCCGGGGAAGGTGAGAAGGTGGAACGTTCACGCGGTCGTCCTCGGCGACGGCTCTTACCCACTGCCGGCGCGTCCCGATCAGCGTGCCTTGCCGTTCTCTCCCAAGCATCGCTGGCGAGGGAGGCCTCCCACCCCTTCTTCCTCGCTGCCGAAGTGTGGGCAGATCCGGCCTCCCGCCGCCCACCTAGCGACATCCCGGCGACCCTCAGGTATAAGTTCCTTCGAAACCGGCCTTGCTCTACTTCCCGAGCTCCTGACGTCGCTGCGTTTGTATCTTTTACTATTTCTCAGGCCCCCTTGTGTAGATAGGATCGATCGGCTATTCGAAAACCACCTAATTGTTTACTGTTAAGAGGTAAAACTAGTTCATGCACTCGAATCTAGTAGTACTTGGTTCAAACAAGGAAGAAAGGGGGTGGGGTGGGGGAAGATTTGTTACCTAAATCTAGGACTTGGTCGAAAGAGGAAATAATGGGGGCGAAAATTAGCAGAGACTGGCTATCCAACTGGTCTCTAGGTCTAATAGGGAAATAAAGGGAATGCAGTACAAACTCAATATAAACCCGGTCTATTGGTTGAAAAAGGAAAGAAAGTGGGGACTGGGGGACAAGTCAATAGAGTAAGTCCGGCACTAGATTTGCTAGCCTCACACAGTATAAGGTGGCTATATACCGAACAAAAATGGGACCAACCCAGATATCCTCTTCTGATGTTTGTTGCCCCGAGCCGCTCTTATGTAATGCCACTGGTAAAATAGAGCAGTCGCACTGTTAAAAGTAAGGACACGTTAAATCAATGTTGTTTTCAATGTAATGCCACCAGTAATATGAATCAATGGCACTTTTTTCATGTCCTGCTAAATTTCCCATTAAGATAAGTTGCTTCTTTTCATTAGAGATGCAACTGTCCTGGTCCGCCTACTCTCCAGGAGCTTCACGACCAACCTTGATGTTGCTCACTTTTATTGCAACTAATGAAGAAGAAGCTCTATGGGTTTCGTTTTCTGATGGAAATGGAACTGGGGCTGGAGCCCTTTTCTTAAAAAAAAGAAGAAGAAGAAGCTGCTAGCTCATGGGACATTGCTTCATTTTAGGTGAACTGCACCAAAAGGTCCCATGAATTGAATCATCCATGTTGGTGACTGGTGTCATCCCTTCTACGATGGCGTTGACTGCAGATATGGTTCCCATCATGAGGTATGTTCATTTTTGGTCTGACCGTTTGCCAAAGATCCTGCATGTTGATCCTGCTCTTGTGCTACTGTTTTGGCACTACCATGATAAAGCAGTAATGTTATTATTTTGCACCTTAATCTAGTGGCACTATTAATTTGAGGCAATTTTTGGCACCGCTAGTGCCACTGTTTTTTTATATATCGAAAGAGGGGGTTCCCTCCGATTTCATTAAAGAAACCCAACCATAGAGAACCATTATCCGACAACATCTCAGTGTAAACGGGCAGTTATGCAACTACTACTAGAACGAACTGAGTACTAGCAGGAGACAAGTTCGCCACATAAGCTAGGCAGGTAGGGGGACGCAGCACCAGCTCGACCAAGTTTGGATTACAACCCAAATGCTACCACAGAAACATCAGGGGGAAGAAAGGGACTGAAAGAACCAGCTTCAGCATCCCAGTCTAAGCACCCCTGGCCTTCATCCTTGCGACGCACGGTACACCTCGTTTGCCACCTGCTCGACCCTAGTGTCACTGATAAAATGAAGTAATAATATAGTTAAAATAGAGCGAGTGTCCTCTCTATCATTTCATTTTCAATGTAGATAAAGAAAGTGTTTCTCTTTGTTAATGTATGTTTCATCAACTAGTCCCATTGTTAACGTTTAAGCGTTTCTGCAAACTGGGGTGCTTAATTTTAGTTGATCTGCACAAAAATAGAGATTTGAAAGTGTCAAGGCCCCTCCTTGTACTACCGATGTACACTGATGTTCATCACTGGCATAAGGTGTATCGGGGAGACTTGGGTCGATTTCCAGTATGATGTAATATTTTCTTCTGTTTATTAGTGTATGTTTCATCAACTAGTGCCACTATAATGTAGTCACGCCTTTTCATTATCTGTGCAAACAGGGTCATTCAGCTGCATTTTGGTGGAACTGCACAAATGTACGGATGGAACCGGCATATATGCAGAGTGCGAGGTGCCATGTAAAAATTATCGACACCAACCCTACTCCATCTAAGCATTGGCATCCACCACCATTAGTGGGATGTGTGGCGCTCACTGTGGACGGATCTTTCTTGGCAGCAAATCCTCTAAACAAATACTAGTAGCTTAGACTTAAAAAAATACTAGTAGCTTATATTGGCAGTTTTCTAGGGGTGTACTCTTTTCTGAAAGAAGCACCAATCTATTTTTCTTTATTTGTACACATAGTCACAACTTTGACCCAAAGGTCCAGAGCTATTTTAGGGTGATTGGCGTAGTACTCGGAGACTGATTGTAAGCATGATTTTTATTAGTTGTCACACTGATTGTAAGCATGAGCAGATGGAAGATTAGCTTAGTGCGAAGCTTACCTTAAACCCTATCGACGCCGTTGAAACGAGGCGAGCGTCGAGGGAACCGTGGAGAACGGCGGGGAAGCGACGTCGCGCCATCCGGCCTCCTCTTGCGGTGGGAGAACGAATACTCCTGTGGCTCCGGCTGGCTCTGCACCCTCACGAACGGCACACCGTACTCGATCGATTCGTTATCCTCTGGGTGCTCGACCTTCGACCTGTACGCCCACCACCTCCGCCTGACTTTCGCCTCGGCAAATCTGTCTGCTCCATTGCCCAGAGGAGATACTCGATGAACTCGAAGGACTGCGGCGTGACTGCCGCCGAGGAGTAGATCGTCGTCGTCTCGCTCTTTCGCATACATTGCCACATGGCCCTCACCGTCCTCGAAATCTCCCACTCATTGTCAAACCAAGTAAGGATCTCCTTCAACCTGGCTAACTTTGCCTGGTCGCCGCCGGCGATCTGCCTGATTCGCTGCTGCATCCCCTCCATAGATGTCCTTCTGAGTGGTCCGGTGCTAGCTTTGGAAGATGGGAGGAGAGATGGTGGTCTTGCAATAGAGAAGAGGGAGAGGCAAGACGGTGGTTTTGGAATGGAGATGATGGAGAGGAGAGGGGGTGGTTTTGAAATGGAGAAGAGGGAGAGGCGAGACGGTGGTTTTGGAATGGAGATGATGGAGAGGAGAGGTTCCCCTGCCTTTCGGTCGCTGACAGGTGGGCCCTGCGCTTGGTGGGACCCATGTGTCAGTGTCTCAATGGCAGGATGGGCTACGTCAGGGGATCCTTGTCCGAGGAGAGAGGAGGTGGTTTTGCAATGGAGAAGAGGGAGAGGCGAGACGGTGGTTTTGGAATGGAGATGATGGAGAGGATAGGAGGTGGTTTTGCAATGGAGAAGAGGGAGAGGCGAGACGGTGGTTTTGGAATGGAGATGATGGAGAGGATAGGAGGTGGTTTTGCAATGGAGAAGAGGGAGAGGAGCGTGCGGCAGCAATTTAGGATTGGACGAGAGGGCCGGCGCGTTGTGACTGGATCAAAATCAAAATCAATTTACCCTTCAATTAAGAAAGTGACCCCACATTAACTAGTCTCCCTTTTATTCTGGGTCATAATTGACCATAATTTTCGCAAATAAAATATATGTTATACGTTGCAAAAATAATATAATTTGAAAGTACATTCAGATACGAACCAAACGACACAATTTTTGGTGACATGCATTCACATTTTGCTTGTCAAATACAGTATGTGGTCAAACTTTGACCCAAAATACGCAAAACAAAACAAAATACTTCCAAGACCAGCGCCGCTCTTCCGCTCTTCTCCTCTTAAACCACCACCGCTCCTCTCCTGTTCCAATCTAAATCCAGCGCCGCTCCTCTCCTCTTCCATTTCAAAACCACCGCCCCTCCTCTCCTGTTCCAATCCAAAACCAGCGTCGCTCCTCTCCCGTTCTAAACCAAAACCAGCGCTCCTCGTCTCCTCTTCCATTAAAAAACCACCGCCGACGAGTGAAGGTGCTGTGGAGAAGTAGATCGATGGAGGAGTACAACCGATACGTGAGGATCGCAGACGGTGACCCTGTGAAGCTAGCTAGGATGTTGGAGATACAGTCTTGATTTGACAACAAGGACCAACTAGCGGCGACGGTGACATCCATGGCCAAATATCTACAACAGAGCGAAAAGGCGGCGATACTCCCGGAGGGAGTCGCGCGGGAGTACATAGAGCTGCTCCTCTGGGCCATGGAGCAAACAGATTCACTGAATCCAATTGTGAGGGAGCGGTGGTGGGAGTATCGATCCCAGATGGAGCATCCACCAGAGATTGAAGGATCGAGCATCTACAGGGTGCCGTTTGTGAGGGTGTCGTGCCAGAGCGAGCCGATGGAGTCTTCGCCGACCAAACCCAACTGCAAGAGGAGAAAAACAGTTGGTCCGATGACGCTTCCCCGCCATCCTCTCCCTCGCCGTTCACATCGTCTAACGGGGCGGCTGTCTACCGCCGAGGAATAGGAGGGATTGCGCCCCCCCCCCCCCCGACCAATAGTCGGGCAGGTTGTGAATTGTCAGGAGGAGCTTAGGGTTGTTAGTATTTGCAGGTTGTGAATTGTGTTTTGTGTTGTGTATTTTGAGAGTACTTTCAGATATGAATGTCTTTTGAATTTCAGATTTGCAGTATTGAGCATATGAAGTATTTTATGAATTCTAGAGATCTATTTTTAGCACTTAAAAAATGTAGTTTCATAGGAGTATAAAAGTGCAGACAATGTGATTCTCAGAGAAGAAACTGCAAGTTTCAGTTTCAGATAAGAAACTCCAAGTTCAGTTTCAGATAAGAAACTCCAACTTTCAGAGGTAGAGCATTTATATTAACACGGCCTTTTCAAACAGTGTTAACATCATGCTGGAAGTTTTATTCATGGTCAAAACTGGAACTACCAGCCAGTTAACATCATGCTGATCCACATTCATGCATAGCACATCTTCATATGATGCACAGTCAAAAAGATATGCTATTTTCAAGATGCCCATACAATGTCGAGTGTGCGAAAAACAGAGAAAACGAGGGACGAAGTTTTGGCAAGTGTTGGACATGGTGTGCGTAGATGACAATTGGGACCCACATGTCAATAAAGGCAGAGGCAAAAAATTTGGAGATATTTTCTCTGCACAGGTGGAATCGAACCCGGGCGGAACAGCTGTCGGGTAGAGTCACTCGGCCACTAGGCTAGTTCAGTTGTTTCGTTACTAATAAGGCACTTCCTCAGGTGGTCGGATCTCCTCCTGCGCCTTTGTGCACTCGCCGCGACGCCGCTGTCTGCCGTTGTGAACATGCTGAACAAACAAGAGGAATCTGGAGAGGATTGTACATGGAGAGGCGGACAGTTGGGACCCACCAGGTCTATGGCCGTACGCAAGCAAGTGCCTCATCGAAAAAATACTTCCTCCTAATGCTATACTGACGTTGGGGCCCACGGGTTTGTCAACATAGTTACATTTTTTTAGGTGCTTCAACATAGTTACTATAGGAGATAAATTCACAACGAAGCCGGGAAGCAAGTATCAGCTAGGTTTTGGGCTGCCCCATCTAGGCTTTCTTTTTTAAGATGCGCAGCCCACGACCTCAGATGGGAGGTCCATAGGCCTGTTTGTATTTTCCTGATGGCCGTCATGTATCGACCGGCCTATGGACCTCCCATCCGAGGTTTTATTTTTCCTGAAACATCGGCAGCCCAATTTATGTTTTTTTTTTGAAGAAAACGCAGAGGTCTGTTTTATTTTTCTATATAAGAATAGGAACGCCTGGTCCAACTTATGTTTCCCTTCTAACTATATTATATATATTTAAATTATTTTATATGTTATTATATATTATTGTTATTGTCATCATATATTTAACAGATACTTACATATGTAAGAAAACAATATCCCACATCTTATTAACTTATAAAAATAATTTCTTAAAAATAAAATCCTGGATTTTTTTGGCAACGAAAATCCTGGTGATTGTGTACAAAAGCTTGGTAAGATTTAAGGACCAATGTAATAATAAATCACTTATTATTTAAATATATATATATATAACAAAATGATCAGCCCCTGTTTATTTTTTGATAACATTGATGCGCCCACCCCAACATTATAATTAGAATAAGCCCAGCAAAATCGTGTATTTCGAGAAAGTGCAAATGGCCTGTAATTTTTTAGGAAAAACATAAATGGGCCGCATGGACGCTACATTTTTGTTCACCCAGCCCAGCTAATGAACTATAATTCAAAAAGAAGATCAAATGGATTGTAAATTCTACCCCGCAAAAAAAAGACTGTAAATTCTGGAAAAAAAATGGGTTGAATCCGTGTCACATTTTTGGAGGCTGAAATGTGGGCCAATAGGTCGAAGCCAATGCAAGTCGTTGTCAACTTAGTCAACAAATGATTCTGACATCGTTAGCCGTTGGATTTACATCCAACGACCGGCATCCATCTTCAATCTCTTGTCTTCTTCCTCCAGCGCCGTCGGGACCACCTGCTCCCGCCTCCTGCTGCTAGCAGCTCTGCTTAGCACGCTTCGCTGTGAAGCGCTACTCCGCCGTTGGCCAGGCCATCCCTCCACCCCTCCACACCTCCGGTTCTTCTCCACCGACTGTCGAACCACACTGCACCAGAACCAGTTAACCCTCGTACACCTCTCCGTCTGCGACTCTACTCCCGCCTCTTCCCATCTCCGGCTCGTTGTTGTCCGGGGCCTCGCCGTCATCCACCACCTTGGATGCGCTCGGTGCGTAGTGGTCAACGTGGTCAACGAACGACACCATCGGAAGTAGACTGTGCGTGGAGAGGCTGACAGCTGGGTCCACGGCCACACGCAAGGAAATGCCTCCTTATTACGCGCAAAATAATGATTCCTCCACCTGACAGCTGGGACCCACTGGAAGGGCCTCTGTATTTTGCGAAAAACGTTCTCACCGCTGACAGGTCGAACCCACCAGCTATATCTTCGCACGCAAGGAAGTGCCTCCTTATTACGCACAAAAAAATGAATACTCCCTGCTAGCTGGGACCCACAATAGTGGGAGGCTGACTTGTGGGACAACTAAGTTGACGGGGACGGAGGGCTTTGTCAACTTAGTCAATATGAACGATTCTAGCTCCAGTGACCGCGATGTCCATCCAACGGCTGTAGTGCTTCTTCAACCTCTGGTCTTCTTGCTCCAGCCGCCCAAAGCAGCGCCGGTCGTGCCGCATGCTCCTGCCTCCCGTGGCCGGTTGTGCTGCCGCGGAGGCCTCACCGTCCCTACTATTCCCACCGCTGGCCAGGCCCTGCGGCGACGGCAGCCTCACACCGCAGCCGAACCAGTGAACCCTCGTACTCCTCTCCGTGCGGGCTTCCACTGCCGCGTCTTCACCGGCTCCGCGTCGCCCCTTCCTAGGCCTCGCCGTCGTCCACCGCCCTGGTGCTCTCGGCGCGGCATGGTCAACGTGGTCAAGGAACGACTTCCATCGGACGTGGACTATACGTGGAGAGGCTGACAGCTGGGTCCACGGCCGCAGCAAGGAAGTGCCTCCTTATTTCGTGCAAAATAATTATTCCTCCACCTGACAGCGGGGACCCACCGAATGGGCCACCGTGTTTCACGAAAAAAATGTTTCCCCCTGACTGCTGGGACCCACCAGCTACATCTTCGCACGCAAGGAAGTGCGTCCGGGCAAAAAAAAGCGATTCGCCCCCTGACTGTTGGGACCCACCAGCTACATCTTCACACGCAAGGAAGTGCCTGACAGTCGGGACCCACCTGGTCGAAGCGTACGTAGCGTTGTCATTCTGGTCGTGAACGTGTACGTACATACTGGTCGATGTAGAGGCGCGCACGTAGCATGTACACGTACGTACAGCGGCCAGTGTGCAAGACAGAAAATACGGCCACATACGTACATACGGGCAGGGTCTCGAACACCTACTCGCGCATACGTACAGCCAGGCCTCGTGTACATGGATGGGTCGGAACGGAGAAACTACGTCGTCGTGTTCATGGGGAGCCAACCGGCTGGGTCGGAACGAAATGCGTCGTCGTGTTCATCGGGAGGGCTTGGACAGAACAGCCCATGGAAACGAGGCATGGCGTACCGCAGAACGGAGGAAACGGCCTTGTGTTCGACCGGCCACATTCGAAACGGGATCCTGTTCATCGGGAGGGGTCTGGCGTACCGCAAAACGGAGGAAACGGACCTCCTACGGTCGAAACGGGGATCCTGTTGATCGGAAGGGGTGTGGCGTACCGCAAAATGGAGGAAATGGACTTGTGTTGGAGCGCTACGGTCGAAACGGGGGTCCTGTTCATCGGGGGGTGTGGTGTACCGCAAAACGGGACTCCACGGGATACTATTCATCTCCACCATCGACCCCCTCCAGCCTCCACGGGCTACTGTTCATCCACCGTCGACCTCCTCTAGCCTCCACCTGTGACTGTTCATCCACGGGCTCTTGTTCATCCAGCCTCCACCGCGCGCTACTCCACCGTCTACTGTTTAACCAGCCCTCTCCACGGGCTCCTGTTCAACCACCCCTCCACGGGCTACTGTTCATCCAGCCCTCCACCGTCTACTATTCATCCTGCCCTCCACGGGGTGGTCCTGTTCATCCTGCCCTCCACGGGGTCCTGTTCATCCAGCCCCAACCGGCTCGATCGATCGGTGTCCTGTTCATCCAGAGGCAACACCATGGGGTCCTGTTCATCCACCCCCACCGGGAACTGTTCATCCAAACCCCCCCAGAAACACTCACCGTTCATCCAGAGGCAGCATCGATCAGCTTCAGTTAGCAGCAGTAGCGAAGGAATCGCTCGATTGGGTTCAGTTAACAGCCATCAATCGATCGCTCGGGTTCACTAACGCGTAGCCTGGAGTGCAATCGCTCGGGTTCAGTTAGAGCCCAACGCCTCGCCCCCACGTGCGTGCGTGTACGAGAGAAACGCGCATCGCTCGGCCCCGACCACCCACCGTAACCGGGAACACCCTGATATTTTCCTCGCCGTTACTTCTACCACGGTTTTTTCCGTCATGGACGGCCCAAAGAATGTCATGCAGCTGCGTCTCCGGCCCACCCAGGACGAAAAGCCCATTTTCTGTCATGATTTTTTGTCATAGAAGTAGGACCCCACCACATCTATGATGATACCGGGTTTTGTCACAATTATCGTCATAGAAGTGTCATAAGTATGACAGAAAAAAATTTGTTTGGCCCAAAATGTCACGGATGTGTCTTTTTTTTAGTGAAAACGAGAGGCAAATGGCAAATAATGTAATGCGAGGGATAAGAGTTTGTGATGGGTACTTGGTATGTCTTAACTTGTGCGTAGACTCCCCGGCAATGGCGCCATAAATCCTTCTTATTACCTCTTGAGCACTGCGTTTGTTTTCCCTTGAAGAGGAAAGGGTGATGCAGCAAAGTAGTGTAAGTATTTCCCTCGGTTTTTGAGAATCAAGGTATCAATCCAGTAGGAGGCCACACGCAAGTCCCTCGTACCTACACAAACAAATAAGAACGTTGCAACCAACGCGATAAAGGGGTTGTCAATCCCTTCACGGCCACTTGCAAAAGTGAGATCTGATAGAGATGATAAGATAATATTTTTGGTATTTTTATGATAAAGACTAGAAGTAAAGAAAGCAAAATAAACGGCGACAGAAATAGAACGTTGTCGGAAGATTAATATGATGGAAGATTGACCCGGGGACCATAGGTTTCACTAGTGGCTTCTCTCAAGATAGCACAAGTATTACGGTGGGTGAACAAATTACTGTCAAGCAATTGATAGAAAAGTGCATAATTATGAGAATATCTAGGCATGATCATGTATATAGGCATCACGTCCACGACAAGTAGACCGACTCTTGCCTGCATCTACTACTATTACTCCACACATCGACCGCTATCCAGCATGCATCTAGAGTATTAAGTTCATAAGAACAGAGTAACGCATTAGGTAAGATGACATGATGTAGAGGGATAAACTCATGCAATATGATATAAACCCCTATTTGTATCCTCGATGGCAACAATACAATACGCGTCATTTCCCCTACTGTCACTGGGATCGAGCACCGCATGATTGAACCCAAAGCTAAGCACTACTCCCATTGCAAGAAAGATCAATCTAGTAGGCCAAACCAAACTGATAATTCGAAGAGACTTGCAAAGATAACCAATCATACATAAAAGAATTCAGAGAAGATTCAAATATTGTTCATATATAATCTTGATCATAAACCCACAATTCATCAGATCTCGACAAACACACTGCAAAAAAGAGTTACATCGAATAGATCTCCAAGAAGATCGAGGAGAACTTTGTATTGAGATCCAAAAAGAGAGAAGAAGCCATCTAGCTAATAACTATGGACCCGAAGGTCTGAGGTAAACTACTCACACATCATCGGAGAGGCTATGGTGTTGATGTAGAAGCCCTCCGCGATCGATGCCCCCTCCGGCAGAGCGCCGGAAAAGGCCCCAAGATGGGATCTCACGGGTACAGAAGGTTGCGGCGGTGGAATTAGGTTTTCGTGGTGCTCCTCGATGGTTTCGGGGTACGTAGGTATATATAGGAGGAAGAAGTAGGTCGGTGGAGCCACGAGGGGCCCACAAAGGTGGAGGGCGCGCCCAGGGGGTAGGCGCGCCACCTGCCTCGTGGCCTCCTCGTATGTTTCTTGACGTCCATTCCAAGTCCTCTGGATCACGTTTGTTCCAAAAATCACGCTCTCGAAGGTTTTATTCCATTTGGACTTCGTTTGATATTATTTTTCTGCGAAACACTGAAATAGGCAAAAAAACAGCAATTTGCACTGGGCCTTGGGTTAATAGGTTAGTCCCAAAAATAATATAAAAGTGTATAAATAAGCCCATTAAACATCTAAAACAGAATGTATAATAGCATGGAGCAATCAAAAATTATAGATACGTTGGAGACGTATCAGGGCCGTCAGCGTATACTGGAATAGCCCGACGGCTGTTGTACGCCGACGGCCTGGGGTCAGCTGTCGGCATAGTCTGGAATAGGCCGACGGTGGCCGTCGGCATACTTTTGGCCGTCGGCATCGAGCCCTGTTCCGGTGGTGTCTATACCTATACTAATTCTAGACTTTCAAGAAATTCCCACGTTAATTAGATTTTACGAGCCATTCATCCTGGTGGGACCGAATTATTACGGTGTAGATCCACTCATGAAATCCTTAACCAGAAAAGGTTGGCTTTTTGGATTGTAAAAAAATGAGTCTCTTAAGAAGTCCTCATGATTTATCCCAGGCAACAGAAAGAAAAAAAACGCACCAACAGATCAATATTAGAAATTCCTACGTTAAAAAATTAGCTAGAATATCGGAGCCAACAGATCAGATCTAAAGAGCCATGCTCCACCTCTCTCCCAATATATCAGCACTCTCTTTCCTCTCGATCACCCAAACAAAACAAATCACCCCCAATTCATGCTTGGGAAACGTTTGGGCGCGGTGCGCCGGCCGAAACGTTGCGCCGGTTCGCACGCCACGCTGGCAAATGCGCCCGCGCAGTGGCCCCGCATCCCCGCCTCCTTCCCTATGCGCCTCCATCCCCTACCTCCAGCCTATGTGCGCGCATCCTTCCCCTCCCCCGGGCTGCGACTAGGCCACCACGGACTCCATCGCCGGCGGCCAGGCGCTACCTTGCCGGCCGCCATGGCTGCCTGCTACCATGGCCAGATCCATCCCCTACCTACAGCCTTCAAGCGCGTGCATCCCCTCCCCCCTCCTCCTCCCGGGTAGCGACTGGGCCACCACAAGCTCCGTCGCCGGCGGCCAGGCGCTCCCTCGCCGCCCGCCATGGCTGCCTGCCCGCCATGCCCGGATCCACCCACGTATAGAAGTGTTGCAACCGTCACCTAGAAAGCTTCAACAGCCATTGAAAAAAGCTTCAACCATAGACATAGAAAGCTTCAATGGCACTGCATAAAAAGGGGAAGCTGCAGCCGTAGTTGAATTTTGCTACTACCGGCGAAGCTTTTTGCTACATCCATCAGGCGGAGCTCGGACCTCGCGACGACGACAACGATGTTTTGCTGCAACCATAGCAGGATTTTGCTACTACGTTGGGGTTTTTCGCTACATCCATGTAAGGCGGAGCTGCGACCTCGTGAAGGCGGCGACGGCGTTTTTGCTGCATCCGTAGTTTGCTTTTGCTACTACCGCAGAAGGTTTTTGCTACATTCATTCAAATGGCGTTGATTGACTGGCAGCCGTCGTCGACCGGCATAGATTTTTGCGACTGGCATAGCATTTTTGCTACAACTAGCGTCACGTTTTGCTATAACACACAGCCGGCGTCGCGGTTTTGCTACAACTAGCATCGTTTTTTGCTACAACCGGCATAATGTTTTGCTACATCCATCATGCCGAGCTGCGACCCACGACGACGACGACGGCTTTTTGTTACAACTGTCATAGGTATTTGCTACGTCCGGCAACGGGTTTTGTTACATCCGTTCATTTTTTTAGAATGCAAATGTTTGCTACCTGCAACGGCGAGCTACAACCAGCGACAATGGCGACCTTTCTTTTTTGTTGCAACCGTGACTCCATTTTGCTACGACCAACAACGAAAAATGCTACAACGGCCAATTATATTTGCTGGAACCAGTCAATCGCCAGCGAGGCGGAGCTGCATCCATGGCGTGCGCAGGCGGGATCCATCCATGGCGAGCGCGGACGGCGAAGCTGCATCCATGGCGAGCGCGGCCAGCGGAGCTGCATCCATGGCAAGCGCGGCCAGAGGAGCTACATCCATGGCGAGCGCGGATCTCTGACGAGCGCGGGCGGCGGAGCTGCATCCATGGCGACCGCTGTTCTTGGGCAAACGCAGAAGGCCGGCGAGGGCGCCCGCCGGCGACGAGGGAATGCCGCGGTGGTGCTTCAAGCTCGGCCGTTTTCTCGCGGGGTATGGCGTGGTCTCGGCGGCGCTCGGGGAGGAGACAACATTTCTGCGAGAGGAAGAAGGAAGCTAGGCGAATCGTTTTTTACCTAGATCTGACGGTCTCCGCGATTTGATCTGACGGCCCGCGCGCGACCGGACGAAACGTTGGGCCGGTGCGCCGGCGCAGATCACTGCCCTTCATGCTTCCTCTTCTCTGCCTCACCATCAAACCCTTCCCCCGCCGCCACACCGCCCCCTTCTCTCGCGAGCTCTATCCTCAATCTACGGTTGGAAAATCTTGGCTGTTAGACATCTAGGCCGCCATACAAATCCTCAGGCCGGCCTGCGAATCCTCAGGCCCCTGCACGTCTGCGCGCCTCTATCCTCCACCGAACATCTGAACAGGCTTTGTGGGTACATATTGTGTAAACCAATTCAGCTTTGCCATGTGGGCTGGTCGTGAAATATATGGTTGTTCATGTGCATCTGTGCAGGCATGGAGAGGTATGTATTGTAGTTAAAAAAATCTCAGATTGTGGTCTAAGAACACTTGGCGAGTAGATATGTTGATAAGCGACTAACTGCCTCATTATGTTAATTGCTGATGATGAGAGACTAATCATCCATATGTCAGGACATTTGATCTTCTGGCCGGTGGAAGACACATCAGTACTTGCCGGAATATACATCTACGTGTCTGGCTACATGCCTGCATCCCGTTCCCTCTGCAGAAAAATTAAGGTAATTGAATCAACTTGGTTTGATCTTCTATATGTGTAATACAATGGAACTGGTTACCTTCATTAATTTCTTACTTAAGCACACGTATGGCAAATCATATTTGACGCTGGGAGCCTAGCGCAGAATTGCATCGGCGATACCGACGCCCATCAGCAATCAAACAGACAAGGACGTGTTCTACCCATGTTGCAGTGCCTTAATGGCAGACCTTTGCGTATATTTTATAGGGATAAGTATATTTTTCGCCCTCGAACTCTGGCGATAGTATAGAAATCGTCCCTCAACTCTGAAACAACTAAAACTCAATCCCTCAACTATTTAAACCGGATACTTTTCGTCCCTCACGACGCTTAAAGTGGTTTTGGTATGACATGGACCCGGTTTTGACTAAAACCATCCACGTGGCCTGGTTTTGACCTGCATGTAATCTGACCTATGTTATTTATGAAATTTTGGGTTTGCTCGGAGCATTTCAGTCGCATGTTTGTCCAGTTTGGTCACAACAAATTGTATGCTAACTAGATGGTTTCAGTTCCAGACCATTTTATAAACTGAATGGGATTCATAACAGATTGTTCACATGATTTTAGACAATTTGTAAACTGAATGCATTGCAGATTGTTCACTTGTTAATAGATGATTGGACAGAGTACTGAACCGAACAGATTGCATGACAAACATAGTCTGACAACCACAAACATAGTACTGACTAGTCTTACAAGCAAACCACAAGGGAATTCTCAAAGTCTGACAAAGTAAGTGAGAAATACTACAAGCAACCACAAACATGAATTCTGACATAACCACAAGGGATAACCACAAACATGAGTACAAGTACACTAGTCCAGTAGTTTTGCTGGGACTTTCTTTGCTCTTTTATTTCCTCCAACTTGAAAACTTGCAGCACCAGATGTAACATTGACTGTAAATGATCAACTAGACTGCACATTTACTGTCACATTTGAACTTGAAGCAGACATTCGAAATATTACTGCACATTTACTGTCACATTTACTGTAAATGATGAACTAGACTACACATTTACGGTCACATTTTCAGTCAAAACCAGGCCACATGGACGATTTTAGTCAAAACCGAGTACACGTCATACTAAAACCACTTTAAGCGTCGCGAGGGACGAAAAGTATCCGGTTTAAATAGTAGAGGGACTGCGTTTTAGTGGTTTCGGAGTTGAGGGACGATTTCTATACTATCGCCAGAGTTCGAGGATTCAAAATATACTTATCCCTACTTTATATGTCGCTGAATAGCAGAATGACTCCATGAGAAAATCTTCGCCATGGTTGGAGAGAAGAGCATGTTATGGCATCCAGTTTCAAGGTTAGTAGACCAATGTCCATGCTTTGGTTTTGCGCTCTGCACATGAACGACCAACTGGAGCAGCCTATGATGGAGTCCCAGGAAAAATACCAATAACAAATGCAGGTCTAGGATATGTTGTTGTCTGATTTGAGGAGAAAAACTACTTTGAAAATTGAGACCGCTCAAGATGGTACCAGATGTTTAACTTTTCATGTTTGTTATTCTCTTTTTTCTGAGTTCTAATTAGTGTCATTCAGTTCTATCATTTTCTACAAAATAGTATATAAACTATACAATACAATTTATAGCCTAAGAAAGCTATATCATCTGAGGCCTAGCGGTTTGGACGTCAGGGGCATGGAGACAAACTGGCAATGTTCAAGGCGCCGCTGCCGGACGCGTTGTTCCGCAAGTCATGCATGGTTCCGTCCAGTACAATAGACCCAGAAAATCAGGAGCTTCATACATACATGGATGTTCAGGTATGCAATCATCTGTGATACACAAATGATATTCATAAATGTAGCAATTTCGGCTGTGCAGTACCAGCATAGCAGCACGCGTATATATTATGCATGAACCGAAGTATGTGGTGGTTGATCTATGGAGGGTACACTACAGCAGATACATTTGAAAAAATAATACAATTTACAACTTACATTTTCACAATCTTTCCTTTAAATTAAAAATATCTGTTCCCTACCATGGTATAGTAACCCGCCATATGTTGTCTCGATCTCATGCCTTGAAGCTTTATCTGTATGAGTTACCAGAAGATCACCTATTCTGTTGTGTTGTTGCGATTGCTACGCGTTCGGTCAGGCGTAGCCCCATCGCCCGCAGCACAGGATGTGTGGTATCCTAGAAGCAGTTTCAATCACGGACGATGGGATGCATGCATGTGTACATCGATGAAACGTGATCAACAGGGTAAGACATCCGACACCCAGAGGTTTGTACTGATTAATTGGTGCAATCATATATTTCTATTAATCTATATATCTTCCACTAAGACATTTATCTCTTCCACAACATGGAATCGGATTCCATGTAAAATCCACGTGGTGATGATGATACTGAATAAAATTATGTAGGAGATGGATTTGTGGCAGCGTATATGCATGATATAAAAATCAACCATAGATGAAGAATCTGAATGTGAAAAGTAGTATTTGCACATGATATGTTCTCCTTCAGAACTTGGTCCCATTATGTGGTATTTAATCTATCTCAGGTTATTTTTTTCTTATGATGTCGAAAGTGTGAACTTACCCGTGTTCTTATGTAGTTTTTTTTCTATGTTACTAACCTATATAATCAATTTGCCACCATGATCATCACCTCTCTTCTTTGACATTCACGTACATGGAGACAGAGTTGTATGAAAAGACGCTCAAGTTTTGTTTTCTATTTATTCTCAGTTTTTCCTATGACTATCGCAAGAGTACATGACACAATGATATGTGTTGTTGTAAAAGGCACAAGATAGACAAGTTTAGGCCACAGATTCAAGAATCTTGCCAGACATGATTGCAAATATATAGATTCTATTGGCAACCAGTTTCAGTCTGGTCAATTGTGAAATCATACTAAATCTTTTGGTCAGGACCAAAGTTTCAGGTAAGCATCATGGTTCTTCGAATGGTGAAAATCTGTACATTCTAAATGTCAATCTGATTTACAACTTCCATAATATATCAAGAAAGCTTCAATCACAAGACATCATTGTATTAGCTACTTATGTAGGACAGATCAATGAAACACAGGCAAGACATTAAGTTCTGAACTATGTGTCTGGAGAAGATTAGACTAAACAAATTGGTCAAGAATTTATCACACGGTTGGTACATGAACATTAATTTTCAATGGTAGGTAAATCTACTACGTAAATTTGTCTATGAACATGTCATTTTAATTTTCATATTAATGAGTGATTTGGATATCCCTGGAACGGTGGAAATCCAAATAGATTTTATGACTCCCTTACTGTTACAGTCGCCTTTCTTATTATGCTGAATATATAAGTATTTTTGTACATACAAATCAGAGAGAAGAGATGTGCGCGACAACTTCCATAGTGTTGCAGAAGAAAACTGATTACGTAGTTGAATTTTTTCTAGAAATCTAAATTGCATATTTAACAATTATGCCATTTTTATGTTCAATTTTTTAATGCTAATTTATTTTAAAATTTGTATTACTAGCAAATTATATTTGTGTGCCAGCAATGTTCGCATAGTTTATCAAAAAATAGTAAAATAATGATTACCGTAAAGCATTTTGTACAAATCAGGCTATTATATGAAGGTGTTAAGATGAGACAAACTAAAACCAATTGTTAGGCGTCTCAGTTATTATATTATAGAGATACAAACTAATTTTACCAAATTTGTAACAAATAATTAATCACTCATTCTGATTTCACTTCCCATGTTAATGTTGTCATAACTCAAACTTCTAAACTTTGTCTGTGTTTACCGAAAAATTATTAGCATGTACACTACCATATAAATATATAGAATCCTCACAGAATATTTTTTACAACATAAAATACATATTGTTCGCTATAAAATTTTTGATTTAGGAAAAAACTCTGATATTCAGATTTAATTGATACGGGGAAGTACTGACTTGACAGTACAACTAGGGCACCTAATGAAATGGAGCTGATTGAGACATTAAATTCCAATTAGCACTCACTGTTGTAGGTTAGCCCGCACGGATTGACGACTAGTATTTACTAATTGGAGGCACCACATTAATCCTTAAAATTAAAGAATTTTAACTATTAAATTAATATATAATGTATCTGTAGCCATTAGATGAAAGATAAGACATGTTGTCTCAAACTACTACGTACGAGAGTCTTACTCCCATGGGACTCTCTCCGTTTCATATAAAAAGAGAAGATCTTTCTTAAAAATCTGAACGTCCTATGCTACCACGTATGGGAAACTTCCTCCCGTGGGTCTCTCTTGGTTTCCTAGAAAAAAAGTATAACTTAAAAAAAACATAAACCAAGAATTTTATTACAAGAAATCACTTAAGGTAACTAAAGTAGATAAATATACATTAATTTCATGCTCCAAAAATGATAATTAATCATAAACCTATTATATTAGAATTTAATGTTCAAGCTCAGTTAGGCGGCCATGCCATATAATTTTTTAATGGAAAAACGACACGTACCAAAAGTACAAAAAAGGATTAAACCCACATGCACGAAAAATTGTCCGGGATGCGGACTTTCAAGTACCGGCCAAAACAAAATCCATTTGCCTTCTCCATTCATAAAGAAAAAAGAAGATATGTTATTAAATAAAGACACACACAAATGAAACGTTCTTAGGCCCAATGTTAGAAAAAGAGTCAATGTCCCGAATATCACCAAAATAAAAACCACGTGTGTGCTCCCTTGAGAAAAACACATTAAAGCCCCGTACAAACAAATGCTCCCCAAAGCCTCACGCTTAGAAAAATTATATGTTGTTTTTCATCCACGTGCATGTTCCCATTAGAAAAATGAAATTAAAAAACCACGTACAAATAAATGCTCCCAAAAGCATTACGTTTAGAAAAAAATGTCTATTCATGAATGATTTTTTTCATTTCTTTTGTAAGAAAAGAACCAACGATCAATCAAAAATGAAAAGAATATTTCTCCCTAACGGCTTCCAAATTGTAGTTGATTTATAATGTTTTTAGCTTTGACCTGGTATATCTACCAATTATTTGAAGACTCTGTAGCTCATAGGACAAGAAAGGTTCAACCATAGAAACATATTAGAGAGAAATTTCTAGCCCGTGCAGTCGCACGGGTAGATGACTAGTACCATAAATTAGAGTCTGCTGATACAAATGATTATATGTATTTGCGCCAGTTTTCAAAGAAAATATGATTAGTCTAATCAGGTTCAGTTCCTCTGTACTCGAACTATTACTGCATGGGTGTTGTAAAGCTGGTCATAATGGGAGTAACATAGCTAGTAACATAATGCACCCCAATGCACATTTGCTTATGTGACAAGTAATTACTAACGAGAGAGGTGTTTATACTAACATAATATGTTACTGTAACATAGCGCTTCCCAAGGATAAATGAGTCTAAAAGTTAATAATGCAATCATTTATATTACTACTTGTTTGTTACTTTGCACTATGAACATGGTAACATAGGCTAGTGTCATATGCATGACACCAGTCTAAGTTACTCCCCACTATAACTAGCCTAAGCATCCATACCAGCTGTTAATTTCAATCTGACCGCTCTTATTATCCCACTTAATTCTTTAGATAATAAAGCCTTTATGTATTCGGATAAGTACTTCCATTGACACTGCACACAACACGCTAACTGGACTGGAGAGCAAATAGCTTGAGGGAGGGGCGAGCAGATGACCTCGTCGTCGGCGAGGGTTCGGCTTTCCGGCCAAACCCACTCCCTCCCCGAGCAACGGTCCGGCGGCTGAACCTCCATGCCCGCATGCTGCGCCGCGGCTGTGTCCCTGGCTTCCCAGGATCCGCCGTACGACGCCGCCCCCTGGCCTCACCAATCGACGCCGTCCCCTGGGCTCACCGGCTGATGCCGTGGACGACAGCTACTTGGGCTCCCTTAACCCTCCCCAGGCTGCGCCGCCCGACGCCCTCCACCTCGACGGAAGCTGCCCGCTTCCTCCCGCCGCTCGTGACGTGGATCTGTCGGACCTGTGCCGCCGCCGTCCAATAAGGAGCGAGCTATTCCTCCCCCTCTTCGGTGCGTGGGTTTCCGCCGTGCGGGCGCTTCTAGAGCGCGCGAGAGGCACAGGTCATTATGTGGTTGTGACGCTCCCGATTCAATCATACACTAATCATATACGCAAATGTGTATGATCAAGATCAAGGACTCACGGGAAGATATCACAACACAACTCTAGACACAAATTAAAATAATACAAGCTTTATATTACAAGCCAGGGGCCTCGAGTGCTCGAATACATAAGCTTGAATACACAAGAGTCAGCGAAAGCAACAATATCTGAGTACAGATATAAGTTGAACAAGTTTGCCTTAAGAAGGCTAGCACAAAAGCAACATCGGTCGAAAAGGCAAGGCCTCCTGCCTGGGAGCCTTCTAACTACTCATGTTCGTCGGCGGCCTCCACGTAGTAGTAAGCATCCTCGTGGTAGTAGAAGTCGTCGTCGACAGTGGCGTTTGGCTCCTGGGCTCCATCATCTGGTTGTGACATCCGAGAAGAATGGAAAAAGGGGAAAGGGGGAGCAAAGCAACCGTGAGTACTCATCCAAAGTACTCGCAATCAAGGATCTACACTACATATGCATCGGTGTCAATGAAATGGGTAGTATATGTGGACTGAACTGCAGAATGCCAGAAGAGAAGGGGAAAGCCTAGCCTATCGAAGACTAGCATCTTCAATCCGCTCCAAGCATCTTGCAGCATCAGAAGAGATAAGAGTGGCATATTATAATATTAGTAAGTATGTTGAAACATCGCCCAGAGATCACTTCCTCGACTCCCTGCGAGAAAACAATCCCGAAGCCATCATTTCCCTTACATGCCTCAGCATCAAGTTCTAGTTGTATCGATCAGGATACAACTTCGAGTGTCCGTTACCGTAGGACAGGCTATCGGTAGATGTTTTCTTCCCTGCAGGGGTGCACCAACTTACCCACCACGCTCGACTTTGGCCGGACACACTTTCCTGGGTCATGTCTGGCCTCGGCCAAACGATACGCCGCAACCCGACCTAGGCTTAATAGAGAGGTCAGCACGCCGGACTAAACCTATGCCCCAGGGGTCTTGGGCCATCGCCCCGGGAACTCCTGCACGTTGCGAACGCGGCCGGTGAGCAGACCTAGCTACCTCCTTAAAAAGGCAGGTGCTTACGCAGTCCAACCCGGCGCGCGCCGCTCAGTCGCTGACGTTTATTAAGCTTCGGTTGATGCATACGACGCAGAACGCCCATACTATGCCCACGTGATGGTTAGTGCTATCAGGCCAGAGGCCCCTCGGATCAAATATCCAAACCGTCAGTGTGTTGGTAGTGCGGTCACGAGCAGAGACTCACGAAAGATGTGACCCCGTCGCCCCGTCTCGAGGACTTGTGGCAAGGGCTAAGAATGCCCGCCCGTGCCTCGTATTCAACTCTCGGGTACCCTCCAGGTCAACCCGTCTCCACATCACTCGCGGGTACCCCTTAGGGTCGACCCGCCTTTCCAAGTAACAGTTGTAAAGTCCAAGTATCCGTGTGTCCAAACACCAGGGGGAAACCTCGAGGAATCACCCTCGGTGGATTCCACTCGATGTAATCATCAAGGTGAACGTAGGAGGAACCATCCTCGAGGTTCACACTTGAGGGGTTGCACGACAGCGTCGTATCGGAAGTGGTTAAGGAGGAATCACCCTCGATGACCACGACCAAATAGCTACACTACAGGATTATCATCAGAAGTGCTGATTAGGTATCACCCTCGGCACTTGATAGTAACCCAGTATTGTCGAGCAACTAAGGGGAAAGTGATGTGCGGTGTCGGGGCCTGGTCTTCGAGCACGTTGATCGAGTCATCGAACATAAAGCGGGGCAACTGGGGCAAGGTGGGGGTCACTGATGGATCACTAACCAACCTATACTAAGCAGTTTAAGATAAGCAGGTAGGTAACAATAAGCAGGTTACAAAAGCAAGCTATGCATCAGAATAGGAGCAAACAATAACAATAGCAAAATCTAATGCAAGTATGAGAGAATGGAATGGGCGATATCGGGATGATCGAAGGGAGGCTTGCCTGGAAGCACTGCTGAAAAGGAAGAAGTGTTGTCGGAGGCGTAGTCGATCACAGGGGCAGCATCGGTCTCGGGGTCTACCGGAGAGAAGAGGGGGAAGAAACAATAAATATAAAAGCAAACAAAGCATTAGAAAGCATAACATGGTAGTACGCGGTGTTAGGGGTGAACTAACGCAGTGCTAGACGTTGCAGACGGAGAGGGAAAACATCCGAAGGGGTTTTTCCGGCGTCTGACGTTTTCCGGACAGATGAAAAGAGAGGGGACGGTTCCATGTTCAGCATGCTAGGGGCATGTGACAGATGAACGGACCACGTATCCGGATTTGTTGGATTTTTCTGAGCAACTTTCATATACAAAGTATTTTCATCTGACTTACGGTTTAATTTATATGATTTTTCAAAGTTTTAATAATATTCTAAAATTTTGTAATTAATTTTTAATCCAAATTGACCAAGTCAACTTGACTGGTCAAAAGTGGAGGTGGTGGCCCACATGCCACTATTTTATTAATCTCCCAAAAGATTTATCTAATCTAATTAAATGGGACCCACATGTCATTTGTTAGTATACTAATTTAGTAAACTAATCCTACTCTAATTAACCCACACAAACTCACGAACACACACAGGCACACCCGGCCATGGCCTTGCCATGGACAGCCGAATGCAGCAGCAGGGTTGAGCAGTAGCAGCGCCGGCAGCAGCTGCGGCTAAGCAGCAACGTAGTGGCCTGAACAGCAACAGCTAGCAGCCATACGCAGCGCCAGCAGCAGAATGCAGCAGCCGCAGCGGCAGTTCAGCAGGGGCGGCCGGCTGCACTAGCTGAAGCAGCGAGCAGCAGCGCGCGGGAGGAGGTGCGTGGGCGCGGCCGGGGCGTGGCCTGGGCGGCGGCAACAGCAGTACATAGCGGCGACAGAGCAAAGTAGCAGCGGGAGCAGAGCAACAGAAGCAGCGGCAGTGAGCGGAGAAGGGGGCGCGGCGCCGGCAAGGGCGGGGGCCGGGGCGCGCGGACACGGGCGCAGTGGGGACCGGGGTTGGGCGGACGCGGGGCTGGGCTCGGTCAGGGGGTCGCGAGCGCGAAGCACCGGACGTTGCGACGGCGAGCATGGGTTTGATCGGGCGCAGCACTATAGCACAAGATCGAGCGAACCTAGAGGCTAGTCAGCATCTACATGGGCACGGGAGCACTCCCGTGTGCCTAGCTGGCCTCGGGATGGCCTGTAGCCACGGCGGGGGCACCACAGCGGCGGCGCGTTTTGGCCGGAGCAAAACAAAGACGACGACGGGACTATGGCTATGGATCGAGAGCGTTTAGGAAGGGGAAACGTAGCGCAGCTCACCGCAAGTCGGAAGAGGAGCTCGAGGAGGTCGGGGATGCAGTGGAGGTGACGAATTCGTCGATGGAGCCGCGGTGGCCGGAGGTAGAAGACGACGTCGATCCCTGCATTGTGGTGATCTTCTGCTCGAGCTGCTCCTCGGAGTCGATGTAGAGAAGCAGACACAGCTCCTGCAGAGGCCTCAGCCGATGAGGTGGACGATGGACACGAGGACGATGATGGACATGGCGGGTGGAGCTCGGGCGTGTGCGGGAGAGGAAGAAAACGGCGCGGGGGAAAGGGGGGAGGACAACTAGGGTTCGTCCAGGGCGTCGGGGTGGTCTTTATAGACAGCGGGGAGGTAGTGGATGCCCGGCGCGTGCACCATGCCGGCTATGGCGCCGGTGGATGGCCGCCACGCCTCTGCTCAATGAACAGAGGAAGGAGGAGCTGGGTTGGGCCTCAACTGTAGTTCAATTAGGCCTAGTAGCACAGTAGGCTTTAGGTATTTCCTTTTTCTTTCTGCTTTCTATCTTATTTCCTGTTTGCACTTTCTTTTAACAATAAATCACTTTTTTAAAATGTGTAGCTGGTCTCAATAGTTAGTATTAACATGCCTCACTGCCACAAAAAGTTTGGGAGTTATTTGAAGTTGTTTGTATTTTGATTAAGGGAAAATGACTTAAATGGGGCTGGTTCGGGTACTGCTTTCATATCCAGGGGCATTTTAAATCTTTACAAAAACGTTTTTTAATGCAGGAAAATTAGCTAATGAATATTTGCAACCTAATGAACATTTTTGTTGGACAGTTTAAAGAACTAATAATTTGACTTGCGATTTAAATTTGAAAATGACTTTGATTTTTATCAAGTGGCAAAATGGCTTAATAAACATGATGACATGGCACATTAGGGTGAGATTACTGTAGCATGACACTAGGGGTGTTACAGTGGCTGGCTCCTACCTTGTGTGTAGCATGGCATTATGTTCAATCCCTTGTACATTGTTCTGTCCCTGCAAATTTTTGAATTATATGTATGTAGCTTGTGTTTCTTAATGCTGCTGTGTTGTGATCTAAATACCGATTCTTATCTTACTGCAACTGCATCTGAGCCGTGGTCTCACTCTTGATAGGGATTTTGGCATGGCAAATTTCCAGAATACTGTAAATCAGTTTTTGATGATCTTAAATCTATTTGAAAAAGGCTAAGTTGAAGTTCATTTCATTTGGAAACTAGGACACTGTGATGTACATATGCTCAAGTCCTTGCTGCTTCACACATCAACAAAACTAAGTGATACTCTACTTTTATTTTTCCTCTCTTTAAAACGAGTGAATTGCAAAAAACATCGACATTGAAGACTAGATTTGCAGGAACCACATTTCTACGGGTTTGTGCCAAAAACCACTAATTTTAGGCTTAATTATTTGCAAAAAACACTAGTCGCTCGGTTTGCTCGTTTTAAACCTGATTATGATAGGTGGGTCCCGCTGAACAGGGTGATGTGGCAAAGAAAAAAGCCAATTACACCCTGATACATTTGTGATTTGCAAAAAGACCCCTAAAAAAAGGCAATCGGGTCCTCCGCGACCTTCCTCTCCCACCTTAGTGGTGGACGCCTGCGGCCACTCCCTCTCCGGGCCGCCACCGTTGATGGACGGTGAGCAATGGGCCCACCTGGCAGTGGCCCAGGGCTGGTCAACACGCGGTGGCACGCACATGACAGGGCCAGGGTGCGGCAGGTGCTCACCCGGAGCATGGCCGAGCATAGGGGAGCGGCGGACGGAGGAGGACGCGCGTGGGCTGTAGGAGCACGCGCAAGCAAGGCTGCGACCACGGGCGTACGCGACCGTGGTGCAGGAGGTCGGCCGAGCTTGCGGCATTGGCACATAGTGGCGTCGGCTCAAGGGGGACAGGGGCTGGCGCCATGGATGCCTTCGTCGTCTTGAGCTTGGTGCACGCCATGGACGCGGGTGATGTATGAGGTCGGCAAATCGAAGCGGGAGAGCCTCAATCGTTGGCAGCCTTGTCATCTTTGTAGAATTGTAGTGAATAATTGTTGATGCAATATTGTGCCGGTACAAGAAGTATATATAAGAGCCAAGCCGCACCTGACCTAGCCTTATTACAAACCGAGTAGGAGTCTAAATCCTAATACAAGTTGTATTCTAACATCCCCCGGCAGTGTCAACGGTAGGCTCGACGACGTTGAGATTGAAATGAATGTCTTGAAACGGAGTAGTCGCCAGGCCTTTAGTAAAGACATCAGCAAACTGAGCAGAAGTAGGCATGTGGAGAACGCGAACTTGACCGAGAACCACCTTCTCTCGAACAAAATGAATGTCGATCTCAATATGCTTGGTGCGACGGTGTTGAACCGGATTCCCTGACATGTAGATAGCTGAAATATTATCAAGTAAACAATGGTAGCTTGCTCAATAGGACGGTGCAGCTCTGACAGCAACTGGCGCAACCAAACCGTCTCAGCAACCGCATGAGCCACAATGCGGTACTCAGCTTCAGTAGACGAGCGGGAGACCGTAACCTGCCTTTTTGAAGACCAAGAAACCAAATTGTTACCAAGAAAAACACAAAATCCGGATGTGGACCTACGAGTATCTGGACAACCAGCCCAGTCTGTATCAGAGTAAGCTGTCAAGGAGGTGGGAGAGGAGTTGTTGATATGAAGACCTAAGTATAGTGTGCCTTTAAGATACCGAAGAATACGTTTGACATGATTGTAGTGTGGAATATGAGGATCATGCATGTATAAACAAGCTTGTTGGACAGCAAAAGAAATTTCAGGACAAGTGAGAGTAAGATACTGAAGGGCACCGGTAAGACTACGATAAAGAGAAGGATCACCGTTGGCAGAGAGTTTGGAACCTGTATCAACAGGGGTACGAGAAGTTTGACAATCAAGCATACCAGCACGAGAAAGAAGATCCAGAGTGTACTGACGTTGAGACAAGAAAAGACCAGAGGAGTCACGGATAACAGCAATACCTAAGAAGTGGTGAAGAAGACCTAAATCTGTCATAGAGAATTCGTGGCGAAGAAGAGAGATAATATGATCTAAAAATTGTTGTGAGGAAGCTGTGAGGATAATATCATCAACATATAAAAGAAGGTAAGCAGTGTTGTTGTTGTGATGAAAGGTGAAGAGTGAAGTGTCAGAACGGGAAGGGGTAAAACCGATGGTTTGAGCATAAGTAGAAAAGCGTTGGAACCAGGCACATGGTGCTTGTTTAAGACCATAAAGAGATTTTTGAAGAAGACAAACATGATTAGGATAGGAGGAATGTTCGAAGCCAAGAGGTTGTTGACAATAGACTGTTTCTTGAAGAGAGCCATGAAGAAAAGCATTTTTGACATCTAGTTGATGAATTGGCCAGGAAGAAGAGACGACGATGCTAAGGACAGTGCGAATAGTGCTGGGCTTGACAACTGGAGAGAAAGTCTCATCATAATCGATGCCGTGTTGCTGAGAGTAACCACGGCATACCCATCGAGCCTTATAACGTGCAAGACTCCAATCAGAATTAAATTTATGGCGAAAACCCCATTTGCCCGAAACGATATTTGTATTGGAAGGACGAGGAACTAACTGCCATGTGTTATTCTGCAGAAGGGCATCATATTCATCTTTCATAGCTGCTGCCCAATTAGGATCTAGGAGAGCTGATTTGTAAGATTTGGGTAGAGAGGAAGGAGATAGAGATGCATGAAGATTAAGACGATCTTTTGTAGGTAAACGAAACCCGGACTTGGCACGTGTGCGCATGGTATGATCGTTAGTAGGAGCTGGAACGGGAATAGCATGAGCAGGAGGGGTGGGGGAAGATGTGGTGGACGCGTCCGGCGCAGCGGAGGAAGCGGACGCGGGAGATGGCGGTGAAGACTGCGGCGGCAGGAGGTCCGCCGCGACAGAGTGTAATGGGTTTGCCTCTGCCGGAACAGAGGTGATGACAGAAGTGGTCGTGGCAGGATCTGCTACCGCGGCAGAGGATTCGGCTGGTTTCGCTGGATAGGTCGGCGGGTGAAAGAAGGGAAGATGATTGCGACGAGAGGGACTAGTGGACGGCGTGGGTGAGTTGGGGTCTAATTGTTGACGCTCGGAAAAGGGAAAAATGTTTTCAGCGAATGTTACATGACGAGACACATGAACACGACCACTAACAAGATCTAGGCAACGATACCCCTTGTGCTCGTCAGAAAAACCTAGATGGACACACGGGGTAGAGCGCAGAGAAAGTTTGTTAGGAGAAATGGAGTAGGAGTTTGGGAAACAAAGACAACCGAAGACGCGAACGTCGGAGTAATTTGGATGAGAGAGAAATAAAGAGAAGTAAGGAGTAGTTTGTGGGTTAACTTTGGATGGACGAATATTGAGTAAATATGTGGCCGTGTGGAGGGCCTCAGCCCAGAACTTCGGAGGCATAGAAGATTGAACAAGCAGAGTGCGAATGATGTCATTAAGAGTACGCAGAGAACGCTCGGCTTTGCCGTTTTGAGGGGAGGTATAAGGACAAGAGAAACGCAAGAGAATTCCATATTGTAGAAAGAAATTTCGATTTTTAAAGTTGTCAAATTCACGTCCATTATTACATTGGATGAATCTTATAGGGAGGAAAAAGTGGACCGAGACATAGCGCTGAAAGTTAAGAAATATATTATGAACGTCGGATTTGTTGCGTAAAGGAAAAGTCCAAACATAATGAGTAAAATCATCAAGAATCACGAGATAATACTTAAAACCAGATACACTTTCTATGGGTGATGTCCAGAGATCACAATGAAGTAATTCAAAAGGAAAAGTACTAGAGGATTGAGAGGAACTAAAGGGAAGGCGGACATGTTTTCCTAATTGACATGACTGGCACATAGAAGAATTATGAGAGTCTCTATTACAAGGTATTGAAAATTCACTAAGAAGTGTGGATAACACATTTTTATTGGGATGGCCGAGACGTTGGTGCCACAGATCAACAGAGGCCACCATAGATGTTGGAGGAGCAGGGACCGGAACACCATGGAGAGAATATAAGTCATCGGAGCTATTGAATCGAGCGATCTCGGCCTTGGTCGGGTAGTCCTTCACGGACAAACCAAAGGGGTCAAACTCAACAGAAACATGATTATCAGTGGTGATTTGGCGAACAGAAATCAGATTTTTAATAAGAGCAGGAGCTACAAGAACATCACGAAGAAGCAAAGGCTTAGTTGGGGATTGGATTTGAGCCTGACCGACACAGTAAATAGGAATAGAAGATCCATCACCGAGAGTAATAGAGGGAAAAGACGAAGGTGTGCAAGAAGAAAGCAAATTACTCGATGCAGACATATGGCGAGAAGCACCAGAATCGAAAATCCAATCCGTACCTGAGTTCCCTTGTGCAGCAAAGTTGTTCATGGCTTGTAGAAAAGCAGCTTGGTCCCAGCTCGGAGTCGAAGTAGAGGCCGGTGTAGTCATGGGAGCTTGCGGGTGTGGTGGCGTCGGCAGTAGGGCCGGCATCGGCGTAAAGAGAGAGACACCATCATTGTACTGCTGCATGTAGGGGGACGATGGAGCGCCAGAGGATGCATAAGGACTAGTGTTGTAGATCGGTGGCGCGTAGGACGGAGCAGCGTGGTACGCAGCCGTCGGCTGTCGGGGCGCGAGGAGAGGCGCGCCGGTGTGAGGGCGAGCACCGGGCTTCCAGCCACCGGTACAGGCAGGCGGGGCACCATATGGCGTAGGGGCGGACCAGGGCATAGGCCACGCCGGGACTAGCCCTGTCCATGGATCAGGAGATGGGCGCCATCCGGGCGGTGAGGAAGCGGGGGGCGGTGGTGGTGCCATTGGGGGAGCCGGGGCGGAGCAGGAGCGGGAGCCATGCGGAACTGCGACGGCTTAGGGTTTTTGCCCCGGTAGTTGGGACTTGGACGCCAGCCGGATGGTTGAGGAGGTGTTGCGCGCCGCTCGAGGTAGCCGGGTGGCGGCAACGGTAGCGGGGCTGGCGGGTTAGCCATACCCTAGGATCGAAAGTCTGATACCATGTAGAATTGTATTGAATAATTGTTGATGCAATATTGTGCCGGTACAAGAAGTATATATAAGAGCCAAGCCGCACCTGACCTAGCCTTATTACAAACCGAGTAGGAGTCTAAATCCTAATACAAGTTGTATTCTAACAATCTTCTCCGCCTCCGATGACCCGACGGGGTCGTGGGCGAGGTGAGGGAGGAGCGGGTGCGGGCGAGGCGAGGCGGGAGAGAGAGGGAGGAGGAGAAAGGACATGGCAGGGGCGCTGGACTCCTTCGGTGGCCGGCGGGGTCGCGAGCGAGGCAAGGCGGGGGGAGCAGGGGACGCGGGCCAGATCTTGTCCAGGACCGGGCCTTATCCTCTTAGGTCATTTTACAGTTTAGTCCATGATATTATGTCTATTCGTGATATGTTATATCATGCCACGTCACCCTGTTCAACGGGACCCACCTGTCATAATCAGGTTTAAAACGAGAAAACCGGACAACTAGTGTTTTTTGCAAATAATTAACCCCAAAATTAGTTGTTTTTGGCACAAACCTGTAGAACTGTGGTTCGTGCAACCCTAGCCTTCAATGTCGATGTTTTTTGCAATTCACTCCTTTAAAACAGATACAAAGGTTGCTCTTTCTTTCTCTTTGCCTCAAGGAATTTCAAATATCATTTTGTATAGCCTATCATCTCATATGACTTAAGGAATTACAAATATCATAGCATATGCAGAGGATGCTCTCCCTGTCTTTTCTAAGTGCTAAGCACATCACAAATAAAAGGAATTACTAGCTACAGTTCACGGCTGTTGTTGAGGTTGATCTAGCAACAACGCATCGCAAATGCATGAGTGCCCTCATTACTCTATCAAACTATTGTCGTATCCTTGGAAAATATGAATTCTTTTCTAAGTCCCAAATATCATCGGCTTCACTCTGCAAATTAAAAAGAGATATAACTGATTACACAAAAAAAGCATACTGCTTAACAATGGATTTTAGGAGTTTTGGACATGATAAGTGGAATACCGTCAATAAACGAGCATAGTACCCATATGCTTGCAAAGCATTTGCTTGCTTGTATTATTGTAGGAGTTCTTATTCTAACTCTAGGTAAATTTTTTCTATACTCATATTCCTCATTTAGCTCTTTGTCTCTCTTTCCTTGCTTGAAAAAATGAAGAATGTCAAGATCAGATTTCAAATGGTCTTTCAAGTCACTATTCAAGCTCTCACTTAATTGTGTGCTTCTCATGCCTAGAGAGTAAGCATTCTTCATGTAACATCTTGCTCATTTCTCTTTTACTTTATAGGTACTGTCCAACCAAGTCTGTGTATCCACATTGATTCTTATGGCAGCGAAAGCTTCTTCGAAGGCTTCCTCTTCCTCGTACTTGTACATGCAAGCACTGAAATCAGCAAGTACATTTGGGTCATCCTCATCTTTTTTCTTAGGAGGTAAATGTTTGATGGCATTTTGCATTATACACAATCCATACCGTGCTTCTGTCAATACCGCCTAAATTGCATTACCCATTGCTACGTCTTGATCAGTAAAGTGAAATATTGCCAATAAACAAGCATTAGCAGCGTCATTGGGAGGCGATTACGTCCCCACGTGATAAAGCCGCCCCTAATATTCCAATGGAGGCAGTTATTTTCGCTATGGAGGTGGTTCGAATTTGAAACTGTTTGTTATAATCAATAGAGGCGGTTTGAAAACCACATGTGTGGTCGAGCACCTATCAGTTATATTTACCTCAGCCACCATTCCCACTTTTGGCCACCCCCAAATCTCGGATCTTTGGCGCGGCCAAGCCGCGAGCGCTCGCCGTGTTACATGTTCCCATGGTGTGTGTCCATGCTCGGCGCCAGGTTACGTCTTCCCGTGGCCACCACCAAGCTGATCCGAACGAGTAAGGATAGGTCTCGGAACCCCCACACCTCCTTCTAACACCAAAAAAAATTTCAGCACCCAAAAATACATTCTTACCTCGATAAACTACTACTCATCGGAGATGTAGATGACATCGAAGCTAGAGGCCTCGGTCATGGTGTCGGCGGGCATCCCCCAATCGGGTGGTTAGCGACGGCGGCGGCAGCATCATTGGTGTGGCCGAGGACACGGAACATCGCACCTGACTCGAGCCTCCGGTTGGCCAAAAGCCGCCGCCATCCAAAGCCACACCACTGAAGTTGCCACCGCTCTCCTCCTCCACCCCCTCCTCCAACTTGGATCAAGAGGAGCTCGCGTCGACGGCCACCAACCACTGAAGCTTTTTATAATTCCAACCGCCAATATGTCAGCATTTTTATAACTAAATCTCAAAAGAAAATCACTGAAGCCTTTTTAATAATCATCGCCAGAATCTAAAAATGGCATTTATGAAGAAAAGTTGCCAATTGTTATTAATTGCCAATGTGAAGCATATTCCTGGGCAGTGAGCTACTATGTATTTCACACAAGGAGCTACTATGGATTACACGTTCACAACACAGGCGACACGGTACATTTATATTTACTGCGAGTGCAGTGCAAATACAGTTACAGTTACACAGTAGCCAAGCCAAGCCACCAGCAGGTAGACGCAATGACACTAGCAGGCTTTGGCCACCAGCATGATATGCGTACATCATGCAAAAAATGGGTGCAAAACCTAAAAAGACATGTCAATCAAAGGTCTCTAGTGTCACAGGCAGATACATCACGTCTTTTAACAAAATCTTTGCCAATGTCCTAAACTTGCATGCTGAAGAGTCGCTTGCTCCGAGAATGACATTTCTTTGAGCTAATTAAACTCGCAGCTTCGAGACAAAGCGCAACCTGGAAAGGAAAAGAAATACTTGTCGGGAATCAAAACAAACTTGACCGCGTCGTTGACTTATCAAGTGAACTTTTAAAAACTTCAGTTCTGTCACTTATTCAGCACCCCCCCCCCCCCCCCCCCAACACACACAAACACAAAAAAAACTAAACATATTCTGCTACACAGAAACATGAATTATCCATTTAACAATATAGGGGTAGAGGAGCAAATAATGAGTTGCCCATCCAGTATATGAGTGCACGCCCGGGTATAGTTAATTTGGGTGTAATACCTGGACCAGATAAGGTTTTGGACAGCAGCTAAATTGACGTCCAAAGCATAATTGCTTTCTGACTAAGTTAACAGTGTTGATTCTCGCTGACGTATCGAAAGAACCACTTCTTCGTTTTTGAGAAGGAAAAGAACGAAGTTCGACATGCAGGGATGCAGGGAGTCACGTCACTTTAAGAACATCTTAAGGCCTCTTTGATTCACAGGATTCTGAAAACACGGGAATAGGAAGAACATATGATTGTAATGTCATGCTCATCTCCATCCTATAGGATTTTGGGTTGTTTGATTGCATCATAGGAAAAACAAAAGGATTCCTTCAAAGAGGTTTGAGTGGATGCTAGAAATCCTATTGGAAGTAGTACAAAGAAATCCTTAGGAAAAATTCCTGTAGGATTCAATCCTTTGAATCAAACAGCCAATATAGGAAAAAATCCTAAGGATTATGATCCTCCAAAATTCCTATGTAAATCCTTTGAATCAAAGGAGCCCTAAAAGGGAAAATGAACATGAAGTAGAAAAAAATGATACCAAATCGGAACTACTTCACGTACGATGGTCTAACATCCGATTTTCATATGACGACTAATCCAACGATGCTGCTCCATTGAATGGACATGACGAAAGGCTGTGTTCAGTTGTCGTACAAAAATCATACTAATAGTGTCATACATGTAGCAAGGTTCGTACCAAATTAAGCAGTGATGACGATCTCATCTCCTAGCTCAGCTGCTCTTCTTGTATGTGCTTTGTACGTGTTCCTTGTGTTCGTCCACTGGCCGGTCAACTACACAAACGGAAGGAAGATGGAATCACCGATGGTGAAATTTATACTACAACATACTACTTGAACAGAGCAACATGGCCTCCAGGTTCGGGCAACCTGTAGATCAACAACTAATCTTGGGGACAGTCAGCCACTATGATATGCAACATTCAGCAGTCAGCACACACCCATCATTTGAACTGTCACATACAAGACTCACACACTGCCATCATGTTTGCATATTCTTCATGTTAGAGTTTAGAGAGTCAAACTACCCCTTCTTTTTGAAGTCGAAGGGAGTAGGTGCATGTAACATTCAGCTTAGTTTTCTACAAGTAATTTAACATGTCAATACTCAACAAGGGACACAACGGTTCCACCAATATTAATTAATGAGCACCATAGCAGAAGAAGGAACTAGGAATAGAACTGCGACATGAGGCATAATTGACAACAGCACAGAATAAAGAATACCGAATTATTTCAGTGGAGAGGAAACATGCACTTTCTCCTTTCCTCGATCAGTGTTCTGTTGTCAGTCTGCTTCCTGTTCCTTGTTTCCATCTCCTGAACCAGATACAGTTGCTGCTGCTTCTTGTTCCTCCTCTGCAGCCTTTGTGTGAACTAACCAAGCAGACGAAACATGGAATCAATAGGGATAGGATGGAGCAAATAAAATAAAGCATACATTCGAACAAATACATTAAGAGTGGTGTTAATTTTACCTCCAGATTCGATCAAGTGCTGGGACAGTGAATCCCTCACCCTGATGGCGTCCTCATCTGCTACCCGCCGCACTTGCTTGATGTAATTCTCCTGATTGATTGGCATGCCTGCACCATCTTCCTCTTCCTCCTTGTCTATCACTATATTATGTAACACGCAGCACGCATAGATTGTTTCAAAAGGTGGACATGAGCCAACCGCTCTGTCCAGGATCTTCCAAGTGTCTTTCAACCTGGTCAGCGCAGCCAGCGTGATGGTTGATGCTGAAGAGTGTCTCCTGTTGAACTCGGCTTGATAAGGAGGAAAATCTGCAGACAGGTCTTTCTCTTGCAGGTGGTAAGGTGTGAGGAGCCAGGGGAGAAGAGGGTATCCTGCATCACCAATGATGTACTCCCCGATTTCCGAGCCATCTGATAAGTTCAGCTTACTGCCATTCAGTGCAGTACCCTCCTGGCAGGACTTGAAGAGCGAAGAGTCATACAAAACACTCAATTGGTTCATACTACCTGATGGCCCCAACCAAATGAATGAGAACCTAAAATCTGGATCAACGACCACTTGCATTAGCATGCCAACATTTTCTTCATGGCCACTGTTCTCTGATCCAAATGTGATTTGAGCTGTATGTACAACACCACAACAGTTTGGCAAGCCGTGTATCTTGTCGAACTTGCTCTTGATCTTCTCCAGTTTAGCAGAGCCAGGCCAGCTTATGTGGTGAAATGCTCGCGCCCACGCTCCAACAAACCTGTGAGTTACCAACGAGACGGTTGACTCGTCCACACCAAGAGAGGATCCCACGGTGGCCGGTGGCTCACCACAGTTAAGCATTCTCAGAGCAATCGCTACTCGATCCTGTAAAGACAGCACTCTCCCATCAACAAATTTGTGATCCCTTGCCATCATATCTTCCAGAAATGGCACCCTCACCAAGCTGCAGATGTAACTGAAGGTACTTCTTCTCATTTTATACACCAACTCAAATCCTTGTGCGCCCACCATACAAGATGATAAGGTTTCTGCATGGAAAGGAAAAATAAAAAACTGGTCACATAATCTCTAATTTGCAAGACAAGAACTAACATACTACTCTAGATTTGTTGAACCTGCGGTAAACTAGCAGAACTAGAGGATACCCTGCGCGTTGCTGCGGGAATTGGTTGATGAGAATTTGGGTTGACAACATGAGAACCAAAATTAATACATATGACATGTTATATTTGATTGTGTACAGTTGTAACAATATTTATTGAATATAAGTAGAATAATTGAATGGAAAATTGAATGTTGTGGTGGGTCTTTTGACATGCATGATTGCATGTTGAGGTGGGCCTTATCCCATTCATAATTGTATGATGAGGTAGCATGCTTGCATAAAGGACAGACCCAGTGCATAGAAGCTCCCACACAAGATGGGGTCTGGGGAGGGATTATATGAACCTATTCTTACCCCTGCAAAGTGCAATGCAGAGAGTCTGGTTCGAACCCAGGACCACTTGGCACAAGTGGGAGGACTTCACCACTGCGCAAGGCCTGCCCTCTTAGGTGGCATGCTTGCATGTTGAGATAAATAATTTAGTAGGGATGACTCTCTTATATATATTAGATGATACCCCGCGTGTTGCTGCGGGAATCAATTGCAATATACTTCAATGAGATTTGATTTGTTTTTCGAGAAAACACAAGAGACTTTGCGTTTCATTTCATTGAACAGGAAGACATCGGGGGTACAACATCCAGAAAGGAGGGACACACACGCACACACATACACGACCCCTAGTCCTCACCAAGCGACTACAACTAGGTGAGGAGGTGCCCTCAACTACAGACACGCAACGACATTAGGCCTCGCCCAGCAGGGCAGCGGCAGCGCCATTGCCAGACACCTCCAGGGATGATTGCAGCTCCGGGACTGCCCAGGCCAACGTACCGCGCACCCATGTGCCTAGAGAGTCGGCGGGTGAAGGGCAGGGCCCGACAGGAACTGGTGAAACAATCGTTGGGGAAGCATGGGCGCTGGCATATGTTGCGATCTGCTCCCTGTGTAGCAGTCTACGCCAGAGCGATGCATCACTAGCCTAAGTCTGCCGCATCAAACTCCACTTGCAGCCAAAGCAGCGCCTTCAAGAGGGGAACGGCGCTGAGACGCCGCCGCTGCCTGGTCCGGGAGGCCGGACCTGGGATTTCTCCCGGTGCTCGAGGAGGAGATCTGGTCAGGGTCATGCCAACGCCTCCAAGGAGGTGACGGCACCCTCGGGCGTCGCCATTGACAGCGCAGGCCATCGCCACGCGGGGATTTCGCCCCGACCCATGAACAAAGACCTCAGATGCAATGGCAGACCGGACTCGGCGAAGAACGTCGGAGAAGACCAGCACACATGGAGGGATGCATAGAAACATTGTCGTCACAGGAGGAGCACCGACCGGCGCAGCGCCAGCAGGCCGGCCACCACCGGGAGCGCGACAAGCAGGCGACAGCAGCCACCTGCACCGCGCCGCCGCCGTGCCGGCCCGCAGCATCCGCCGCCAGGAACCGCCGGGGCACAGCAAGCAGCGGCCATCAAGGACCGCTGCGCGCGTGCTCACCCACCCAGTGGCTGCCACCGGCGGCGGCCGGGACGGGTGGAAGGAGGGGGACGGGTGGGTTGGGGCAGAAAGAGAATCGCAGGCCAGGGCGGGCCCGCACGGCCCAGATCTGGGCGCCCTCATCTCTGCCGCTCGCAGCAGCGGCCGGCCACCGCCTCAGCAGCGCCACCGTGCGCGCGTTCCACACCATCTCGACCTCCCTTGAGCACAGACGACCGCCTGCCTCGCCACCGCGCGCACCCGCCGCTCCAGCGCACCAAAGAGCAGCGCGTGAGCCCACGAACAAGGGCCCCGCCGCCGCCTTCCACCGGCGACGGCGAGGGGAGGACGGGGGCTTGGGGAGGCGGCTAGGGTTTTGCCATCCGAGTTGCCCCCTCGGAGTGACGCGGGAGGCGGGGGGGGGGGGGGGGGGGGGGAGGGGAAGCTCAATGAGATTTGATTGTGTAGAATATAAATATTTAGATTAATAAGACATGAACCAAGATTTAAAATACATACTGACTTATTATATTTGATTATGTATAGCTGTAAAGTATTTATTGAATATAAGTAAAATAATAAAATTAAAATTATTTTCCCATGCATGGTTGCATGTGGTGGTGAGTCTTTTCTAATGCATGGTTGCATGTTGATGTGGGCTTTATATCCCATCCATAATTGCATGGTGATGTGGCATACTTGCATGCTGAGATAAATAAGTTAGTGAGGATCGCTCTCTTAGGTATATAAGGATAGGATAAGTAAAAAATAAAAATACTTAGCAATATATACAAGGAAGTGAAACCAAATCAGAGAGTAGCCATTAAACAACTCACACTGACAGCTAGTGTTGTGGCTAAAACTTAAATTGCATGTCTAAAACAACTAGACAACCATGTTTATATGTCATCAGAAACGACATAATCATGTGAAACAAAAATATATATGAAATATATTCAGTCATCATGCAGTATATATGGATGAAAAGGCAGGAGATAAAATCAAATGAACTTAGAAACTGGCAGAGTTGGAGTGCAAAAAAAAAGTAAGACAAAGCTCGTTTGTTTGATTTCTTGCTCCTCTTTCGATGGAATCAACAGGTGTGTTATTTTACCTCCATTTTCGATCAAGTGCTGGGACAGTGCATCCCTCACCCTGATGACGTCCTCTTCTGCAACCTGCCGCATTTGCTTGACGTAATTCTCCTCCTGATTGCTTGGCATGCCTGCACCCTCGTCTTTCTCCATGTCTATCAGTATGTTATGCAAAATGACGCATGTGCCGGTTGTCAAGTGCATGCCACGTTTATTATTTGGATGCCACCCTTCTCCCTGCAGGCACTTCCATGTGTCCTTCAAGCTTGCCAGCGCCCTCAGCATGACGGCTGTAGCTGCAGAGTGTCTCCTGTTGAATTCCACTTTGGAGTCTGAATCTGAGAGATCATTCTCCAACTGGTAAGGTGTGAGGAGCCAGGGACGAAGAGGATATCCTGCATCACCAATTATGTATTCCCCAATTTCTAATCCTCCACCTGATGTTACCTTCAGCTTGTTACCATTCAGCGAAGTACCCTTCTCGCCCATCTTGAAAAGATCAGAGTCGTGCAAAACGCTCAATTTGTTCATCATGCTACCTGGCAGCCCCAAACAAATGTTTGTGAACCTCATATCTGGATCAATGAGAGCTTGCATTAGGATGCCATCATTCTCCTCATGGTCACAGTTTTGCATTCCAAATTTGATGTGGGCTGTATGCACAACACCACAGCAATTTGGGAGGCCATGGATCTTATCAAACTTGCGCTTGATCTTCTCCATTTTAGCGGAGCCTGGCCAACGCAAGTGGTGCATTGCTCGCTCGCACATAGCTTCAACAAACACCTGAGTTACCAGCGAGACAGTTGTCTCGTTCACACCAAGGGATAGTCCTACGGTAACAGGTGACACACCAGAGTTCAGCATTACCAGAGCGACAGCTACTCGATCTTGTAAAGACAATACTCTCCCATCAACAAACATGTGAACCCTTGCCATCATATCTTCCAAAAATGGCACTCTCACCAAGCTGCAGATATAACTAAAGGTACTTCTTCTCATTTTATACAGCAACTCAAATCCTTGTGCGCCAACCATACAAGATGATAAGGTTTCTGCATGGAAAGAAATACAGGACTAGTTACATAATCTCTATTCGCAAGGGGAGAGCGAACATATTACACTAAATTTGTTAAACTCAAGGTAAACTAGCAGAACTAAAAAGACAAATAGCAACATATCTGAGGGATGGCAACCAAATCAGAAAGTAGCCATTAAACTTAATTCAGCGCGGTTAAGACAAATACTTAGCAACATAGTTGTGTTGGTTTACCTCTAGATCCGATCAGGTGCTGGGATAGTACATCCCTCATCCTGACGGCATCCTCATCTGCAATCTGACGCACTTGCCCGACGTAATACTTTTCCTCAATGCCTGCACTCTGCTCCTCCTCCATGTCTATCACTATGTTATTCAACATGCAGCACACATAGATTATCGAAAACATGTAACCCTGATTATTTAGATGTGGTCCTTCTCCACGAAGGCACTTGTGTGTGCCTCTCAACCGTGCCAGTGCCCTCAGCACGACGGCTATAGCTGCAAAGTGTCTCCTATTGAACTCCACTTTGGAGTCCAAGTCTGAGAGGTCATTCTCTAACTGGTAAGGCGTGAGGAGCCAAGGACGAAGAGGATATCCTGCACCACCAATTATGTATTCCCCGACTTCCAATCCACCACCTGATGATACCTTCAGCTTGTTGCCATTCAGCAAAGTACCCTTCTCACCCATCTTAAAAAGATTAGAGTCATGCAAAATGCTCAATTGGTTCATCATGCTACCTGGCAACCCCAACCAAATGTTTGTGAACCTCATATCTGGATCAACCAGAGCTTGCATTAAGATGACATCATTCTCCTCGCGGTCACGGTTTTGTGACCCAAATTTGATGTGAGCTGTATGTATAACACCACAGCAGTTTGGCAGGCCATGGATTTTGTCAAACTTGCGCTTGATCTTCTCCATTTTAGTGTAGCCTGGCCAATGCAAGTGATGCATTGCTCGCACATACATAGCCTCAACAAACACTTGAGTTACCAGCAAGACAGTTGACTCATTCACACCAAGAGAGAATCCTACGGTAACAGGTGAGGCACCTGAGTTCAGCATTGCCAAAGCGACAAATGCTCGATCTTGTAAAGACAGCTCTCTCCCGTCAACAAAGGTGTGATCCTGATCCCTTGACATCATATCTTCAAAAAATGGGATCCTCACCAAGCTGCAGATGTAACTGAAGGTACTTCTTCTCATTTTGCACACAGACTCAAATCCTAGAGCATCCACAATAGAAGATGATAAATTTTCTGCATCGTAAGAAAGATACAAAAGGTGGTTATAAATAATCCCTAATTTTAAAGGCAAGAGCAATATAGTACTCTAGATTTGTTCAACTCAGAGAAAACTAGCAGAACAGGTAATTAGGACGATAAAACTTTGCTACATATGAGAGAGTGTAACTAAATCAGAAAGTAAGAGCCAAGAAAATACCCACACGTACAGCTAGTGCTGTAGCTAAAACTTAAGTTGCATGCCTAGAACAACTGAACAGACATGTTTAAATTATATATCATCTGAAACCATGTAATCATGTGAAACAAAAAAAACATACAGAATAAATTCAATCAACATGCTGTATATATGGATGAAAAGCAGGAGATAAAATCAAATGAACTTATAAACTGGCAGAGGAGTCAGAGTGCCCAAGCAAATTAAGACAAAGCTCGTATCTCATATTTTCTATACCTTGAAAAATGGTAGAGCTGCTGCTAATATTTGAATCCAATTTGAAGTTGTCTCTTCTTGTGTACAACACATACCATTTCCTTTGGTTGTTTCCATCACGTGCATATGCCTGGACATGATCCACATGGCTGAACTTGTCCCACTCAGGACCAGATTGTCCCGCGGCTAGCGAAGATACCAACCATATCCTGCAGAGCAGCTGCAAATGCCTTGGGTTTATATCTCGCATGTATTCTGGAAGTTCTTCGATGGCGTAATTCTCCAGAACCAACCACTCGAGTGCAGGGATACTCTCTAGCATCTTCAACTTTGGGCAACCTTTGATGGTGAGCTTTTGCAGATTGGGGAGATTAGTGATCCTCTCGAGGTCAGGGCATGCATGCACCGTAAGCTCAACAACAGAAGAAAAGCTCTCAAGGTAGTTGAGGTGATGGACGCCTCTTACAATTAAAATCTTCAAACCCCTTGCATTGGAGGCAAGCCCAGGAGGAGCACGTCTCAGTTTGCAATTACCGAGCAAAAGCGTCTCCAGACGGGGCATGGCCTGTACTTGCTCCTCCCACTCCCAATCCTCCCATTCCACCATTCCAATTAACTTCATCACGTTTAACCTTGGAAATGGAGCTGCCGCCGCCTGCAAGAATTCAGTCCCAACACGCCTGATGCATGGAGCGCGGTTGACATGAAGGATCTGCAGGTAGGGGAGCTGACACAACCCATTGGGAAGTTGTGTGCAACAAACCAGGTGATCAAACCATAGATACTTCAAGTTGTTGAGGGGCACCATTGACGTAGACATCATCCAACTCGGGAGTTGCTGGCCAAAATACCCTTGGATAGAAAGATCAACTATACTGGGTGGAGGGCAGAGCTCATCAAACACCTTCTCGTTTCTTTCCTGCTCTCCAATAGAGACACCTTCTTTCTCTATGAGCAACCCATCATCTCCCAGTTTGCTGGTGCAGCACAAGAATAGGTTTGTAAGATTCCTTTTCTCACAAAGCCTAGCATTAGCAGCAAACGAAGCAGCAGGTACATTCTCCAGTTGAAATAAATGAAGACGTCTGAGTTGGGAAAGAGGCCCCAACTCGTCCAAACTACACCAATCACCATCCATGAGGGCTCGAAATCCAAATAGTCTCCTCATACTTGTCAGACCATGGAACCCTCTAGGTATCACATTTGTGTAGGGAAGATCAAATAACCTCAGCTGGCCAAGCTTCACAATGCTATCAGGAAGATTCACCACTGTTGTACATCCACCAAGGTCAAGAAATTGCAATAGTTTCATCTTGCCAATGTTCACTGGAAGTACAGATATATCAGTATTTAATAGTGCCAGATATCTCAGGTGCTTCAGCTGATGCAACGATTCAGTCAGTGCAGCCACATCTGCAGATTCTATGTGTAGAGTCCGTAGACTAGAAAAGGCAGCCCATGAATCACCAGGCTTCAAATTGATCTGAGTAGTTGAGATTAATGTTCTCACTGATTGCTGCTCCTGCAAAGATTTCCAGTCAAGGTCACCTGATTGCATAGACAACCGAAGAAACTTCTGCGAGCTAAGTTTAGTTAGCATATCATTGTCTCCGTCTTGAGCTGTGAATGCTTCATCTCTAGTCATATACTGAGCAAATGAACGAACAACATCATGCATGCTACAATAATATTGATCGGCATCATTTATATTAGGCTCTATAAGGTTCCTAGATATCAGCTCTCTGTAGTAATTTCTTCCAGATTCTTCTAAATCATTCGAGTTCCCATGAATAAATCCTTCGCTGATCCACATCCCAACTACTTGATCCACATGGAAACTTCTGCTTTTAGGAAGAAGAGAGTAGTATAGGAAGCACTGCTTCAGATAAGGAGGCATATCTTCATAGCTCAAGTATACTGGATAGTTGAGCTCTTGGGGCATTCTAGTTATTGACCATTTAGAATCATCCAAAACATGCTCCCAGTCACGACGTAGCTCCCCCCTTTTACGCAGGAGTCCTCCTATTATTTTGATGGAGAGAGGTAAACCACCACATTTCTGTATAATTTTCAATCCGACATCCTTCAACATATTGAGATGGTCTTCATCTATCTCACTTGAGAGTGCCTGGAAACATGCAGTTCAACGGACCAATACAGTAAATTAACTATGTACCAAGCTCGCTCAAATATACTTCCTCCGTCCGGAATTACTTGTCATGGAAATGAATAAAAATGGATGTATCTAGAACTAAAATAAGTCTAGATACATCCATTTCTTTGACGAGTAATTCCGGACGGAGGGAGTACCTCTTAAGAGACAAGAGGACTGCTTGATGTAAACTTTTATTTACCAAGGGTAGGTTTGACTACGTAATATTCAAAGTACAGAAAGTACTTGTCAAAAAAATACAAACATACGTATTTACTTATCTTGCTCCTGTGCACAGAGATAACAAATTTTCTTTCCTTTTCTCTCTACAAAATGGAATGCATTGCCCGAAAATATAATTTTGCACTACTCTCTTAATAATCCCTCTGGCTGGGTGCACAGGGTGTGCGCGTGCTTCTAGGTCGTTGATTTGACTAACCAAATATGTGTTATATCTTATATGTCACCAAAAGCATATAATTGGATTCATATAGGAGCGAAGTTTCTAAGCATATACTTTTCGTCACATGTATACATATTTGGTTAGTCAAATTGTCACCTAGAAGCACGTGCACGCCCTATGCACCCGGCCAGAGGGAGTACTCTAAATTTTTCAGAAAATGTAAAATTCATAATACTAGGCTAAACATTACAGCCTAAAATCCGCGTGCAATTATTTTTCAGAACTACTACAACTCTAAGTCTAGCTAATTTTTATGTGATTTTTCTTGTATTGGTGGGCTCACAGAAATTATTATTCTTAATTCTTAAAATAAATTTTCATTTCTATGATGTCCTATGGTAGTGGATGAGTAGCTGATCACTTGATCTTCATTCAGGGATTACAAAAAGAGACTGAAAATTAGCAACAGTTTACTCACTGCATGAATATACAGCCCATATTTCTTCGATGGTAAAAATGATACATCTACTAAATATCCAAATTTTCTAATAATTACTAAGTTTGGCAAAATGAAATCTTAGTGTCCTGAATGTGTGTCATGTAGGCATAAAGTAATAATGGAAAATCCAAATGGGGTTGTGATATATTTCCTTGTTAATATTAGCCCTACAAAATTATTGACAGCATCTTACAATCCAAGAGGTAAAAGACCAATAGTACATACAGGCCATTGAATGGATAGACTCTTCACACTATTAGAAGACATTAGTGTTAATTGCATACGAACCTGCTTTTTTAGCAGCGACCAAGCATCGTCAAGCCCTAATGTGCCAACGTGATGGTAAGGCCATGTGGCTGCCATCCCTAGGGCAACACCTTCATCTCTAGTGGTGATGAGGACCTGGCTGCCTGGAGCAGCAGCATTAAGAAAGGGTATTTTGAGCACACCCTCCCATGCTCCAGGGTTCCACACATCATCCATTACCAGTAAAGTCTTGTGGCCAATCAAGGTGTCCTTGAGAGTTTGGTGAAGTGTAGCCTTTGCATTTCCAGCCGGCAGGTGGTTTCCTCCGGCTGCACTGATGGCTCTTGTCAACAGCTCAATCTCACTGAAGTTTTGGTTGATGCTCAACCATATCCTTTTGCTGAACTCAGATTGGATGACCTCGTCATGGAAGACCTGCTGGGCAAGGGTGGTCTTGCCAATCCCACCAACACCTACGATGGCGAACACTGTGATGTTGGTGTTGACCTCATTTCTTGGGCGCATGATCTGGGACACCAGTGCTCTTGTGTCTTCTTTGATCTGGTCCCCAACCAGACCTGACCAGGACCGGTCAAGGTCCCCTGATGTCTCGTGGCTAGGATTGCCACGACCAGAGGCGTGGATGTTGCTGCTATGATCCTCGTAGGATCCGAGGTTGATAAAGTTGAAAGCAGCACTCCGCTCCTTGATGGAGTCAAGGCTCTTGTTGAGCGCTTTGATGCGGGTGCCGATTTCATGAGCATGGAAGGGATTCCGCATGCAGAAAAGCAGGGGATTGAAAAACCCTGGAATTGCGGTGGATGGTCCACGCTCCATGGCCTTGAGCTGGCAGAGGTCGAGGATGTCAGCAGCTTCATACATGGCACGCTTGAGCTGGCCCACCCAGGCTTGCACAGTCTCGTCCGTGATGTTCCTCCTATCAGCGTCGGCGAGGAAGTTCTTGAGGTCCTGGAGCTTGCCGCCCATCTTGTTGATCTCGCCCGACACGCCCAGCCTCGTTCCGAGCTCATCTTCTACCACCTGCTTGAGGTAGTCCCCCAGGTAGGATGCAAACGCATCCAGCACCATCACCATTGTTTAACTTGCTGGATTTTTGCTGTGATAAGAATTGAACACAATTAAGGTGAAATTTAATTTAAGTAGGAGCCGGAGACAATGAAATAAAACATGAACATTGCCTCTGAAGAGAAAGTAAACATGAAGCTTAACTAGCTAGGTGAGACAAATTAAACTTGAACTGGGCCACAAACCTTTGGGATGGATGGGATGCACGGTGGTCGGCGGCGAGAAATGACAGCAGATGGCGACCGCGGCAGAGGCGACGGTGTTTGGAGGGCATATGACTGCTGCTGAAACGCCGGGGGAGATCTGGAGGCTGGAGGGGTTGGGAGATACTTGCCGCCGCTGGCAGCTAGAGCTGGGTAAAGCATCTCATTCCCACCGCAACCGGCGCAGAGAAGCAAAGCATATGCCATTCCCGTCGGTGGAGCGAGCAAAGCACGGCCGCAAAGCACAAGCAGCCTCTTTTGCTTTTCTTTTGAGTAAAACTAAAGATTAACAGAGCAGAAGAGCAGGGAACCATCCAACTGGATCTGAACTGAATCTTTCCCGGATGCCACCTCATCAAGGTGGGCTTTTGCCTCGCGCGCACGCCGACTTCTTGGTTGTGGGCGGCGGCTAGGGGAAGGCAGCAGGCAGGGCTGGCCCGAGGGCAGGAGCAGGAGGCCTCCGCCGACACCGCGACGGGGGGTACGAGGAGGTGGCAAGCAGTACAGCCGTGGCCGGGTCGTCCGTGGTGGCGCGACGGCTTCCGGGGTGGGATTCGGGTGCGGGGATGGAGCGGCTTCGTCGGCGGCCATTGTTGGTCGGGGGGTGGGAAGGAGAGGAGAGGGGAAGGGTTGGAGACGAGACGATGAAGTGAGCTGACAGGTGGGCCACTCCAACCTCGACGTAGTCCAGTGTAACCCGGCATTCACAGGACCGGACCTTACAAAGCCCCACCTCAAAACGAGCCCGGGCCCAACCTGACCTGGCCCACAGCCCAGAGAAACGGCCACTTCTCATTTTTTGAAAATCTATACTACTATTAAACAAGCAAACATATTCATCGCTAAACGCACTCAGCCTAATCTACACACAACAACCCCGACCAATTACAGCCTCACGTTCAAAGTCATTTAATTTCGTCTAACCGTTCAGATTACACTAACCATCAGCCAAGAGTGCGTTTATCAATTTTCCCTGGCGGACGATTACTTTGCCGAATCGATGTCCTCCCACACCCGCACAAGTAGGAAAAAAGGTGGAATCATAAAAGGAAACAAACACGTCCTGGCTTCCTGATGAGGGACGCGAGGGCCGCGGAAAACGCGAAGACAACCAACCCTCATCCGGCGCATCTGAGAGCAGGTCGCCGCCCCGGCCGATCCACTTCTACCGTACGCGAGAGCAGGCTGCCGTCCTCGCCGCTCCTCCGACGGAGGCAATTGCAGGACGCCGCCCCTGCCGCTGCTCCTCTGCTTCCCCATGTAGGCCGCTGATCCTCTTCCCACGGACGCGAGCGCAGGCCAACGCCCCCGCCGGTCCCTTTCTAACGAACTTAAGAGCAGGCCGCTACCCCCGCCGCTCCTCCTCCAACGGATGCGAGAGCAGGCCGCCGCCCCGCTGCTCCTCCTTTGCTACCCCAGGTATGTGGCCGCCGAACAGACAACACGGCCGCCACCCGCCGCTCCTCATCGTCTTCACCCACGAAGATGCTACTAATTAAGGTGGCTTAGCGCTCTGCGGGTCGATTGATTTGTAGGAATGGAATTCATAGGATTTTTAATGGTTTGTTGGCGCTCTATTTTGGAGAAAATTTCTGTCAATTTCTGATTCAAATTCTTGTGGTTCTGGCAGTGTCAACGGAATAGAGGAACGCAGCGGAAGGAGCATCAGGCACGCGGTTGCGGCGCCGGCGAAGGTCGGAAAAGAGATGGGTGGGTTCTCGCCAAGTTTCTGCGGCTCATGGTGTTCATCCAACTCCCTAGAACAACTAGAAGATGAGTTACCACGACTTCTACATCAAAGGTTGGATCTTTAGTAGTTTGTTGGTGGGTGTGCCTACTTATTAATTTGATTTGATAAGTCAACCTGAGGAACTGCAGATTGGGTGTGAATGAAGTTGTTAATATCATTTCGTTCGTGTGTACTTGTGTACTAATGATAGCTGCTGCGTTTGTCTGTGAGAGCTGCTGCGTTGTATAAGGCCGACGTGCACCAATGTAAACTTTAGGTGAAGCTTACAACACGGCGAGGGATAGCCTTGATTTCTGCATGAGTAATGCACCTGTAATGTTTCATGTTGTGTTCCTGGACTGCCAACATTACAGAATGATAAGCATTATGAATCAGATTTTTCTCCGCATGACAATTGGTATGGTTGTTGCTTGACAAATGATTTAAAGGCATAAACTGATTAGAGAACATGTCATGTGTTCTAATTTCTGAATCATATAGTTCACATCAATATTTTGAAGCTGAACTAGATTGATTTTTATGTTTTCCACTAACTGCACCTGCACCTGCACATGCTAAATTTGTAGAATGTTACCTTCCAATAAGAGGAATCAGATAAAAAGAAGTATATGTAACAAAATTAATTTTCGTAACATGTACGACTTCCAAATTTATATATTCGAGCTCATTGTCAGTTCAAATACCTCTGTTTCGATGTTATTGGTGATTCCAGTTGAATTGAATGTTGAGAATTGCTTTGCAGCCTGATGTACAACACTAACATTTTTCGTAAAGAAGAATAAATTTAATCGGAGATGCTTCTATTTATTCTCTAATGATGTAACCATATAACTTGTATGCTTTCTCTTGTCAACAAGCAAGGTACTTCTTTCAGCAACTACTTTCGGAGGTCTGCTACTGCCATTTCATGGTACACTTTGCTTTGGAAAATTATCAAAGGAAACCAATGCAGATTTCCCCCCTCATTAACTGATGCTAGAAATGCAGGAAATCTGTCACCATGATCTTAAACATGATGAGAGTCGAACATCCCAGTGAAAATTTGCAACTTTGGTTACTCAAAGGTGCTAATACTTGTGTTATGTATCATGGATTGCTAGAATTGATCTTTCCCTTTTATGCTCTTCAATTGATATACCGTATTCAGCTATCTAACTCTTGCTTTCCATACACTTCTTTAGCAGAACATCATCATATATTTGACTGCTTAAAGAGACGACTTTGAATGGAAAATGAGTAAAGACACTGACTATTATCGCAGCCAATAGATTTATTTGTTGTGCTCTTCCGAACTGGAATACCCTCAATGCTAATAATTTATTAATTTTATTTAGATGACACCTAAACCCCTAAGTCATGTTTCTTGCAGTGTATTTTTTTACACTTCATTAAAATTAATTATATAGGTCTACAATAGTTGCTTCTTTAAATTAAAGTAGTCTGCTTATGAGAGATATAAAACAATCCAGTTCTCTGACCATGAATATTGTGGGAAATTTCAAAATATTTGATGGAAAATTCTACACACTTGAAAAGGAAAGTTGGGTACTTTCGAAAAGGAAGATTCTCTGGCATGCATTTTCTAAGTTGTAATGCTCTGCTTTCACTTGCACAATAACACTGCTCCTAGATGTACCTTGCCTTGACATGCACAATAACATTGCCTTGATGTACTATTCGGAAAGAATATGCAAAATAACATTTGCTCGGAGAATAATTTTAATTGCCTTCTTAACATCAATATTTTAGGGGCACGGTATGCCTCACTCCAGGAACAATGTACCATTGCGACTGCTTCTAATTGAGTTTTATATTTAATCATTTGCCCTCAGAGCGCATTAAACACCCATGTATCTTTCTTGAACTGATGGGTATCACCGGATTTGGACAAATACATTTATGATCTGGTAGTTTGACTATCGTTCTTTGGTAATTTACTTATTGTTACATGTATATACCAGTTGTAAAATGCACCTAATTGTAGCGTTGGCACTCTCCGCGCGTGTTTCGTCACGCTTGGACCAATATTGTGAGCATCCCAGCATGCTGTGGCTCTGCATGTCAAGGGCGGTGCGTTGTTGGACAGGGTACAGGTTCTCTCGAGTGACGAAAGGACGAAGGAGAGTGTAAAAGTGTTGGTACAGGTGATGGCGCATCACTGATGTGGTTGAGTACAGTTTTTAGCCAGTTAAGAGGAGGAACAAGAACAGTTGGGTGCAGCTGAAGTATTAATGAAGAGGACCTATTCATTCATTATTTTCTTTATTTTGTGATTGTTCAACAAATTTTCTAGATTATCTTTTTATGGTACATGTTTTCCATTTTTTTCCCTTTAACACAAGTTGCATTGCATTGTGAAATGAGTACACCTATTATTATTTATGTGATCAATGCAATTTTCGCAATACTATGTATATGACCTAAACAATGGACGGAAAACAATTTTAGTGGACACAATATTTGAAGTTACGGCTAAACTGTACAACATCCAATATAGTTTACAAATTTGTCTGGCATTTATCATTTATATTAGTCAAGACGTGCGTTGCACGTGCAGGCTTACTAGTATAAATAAACGAGAAAGTTAATTGTGGAACCTTTTTTTTATGACTAGGTAATTGCCTGTGCGTGTCTACGGGGGCATAAATATTCCAATGACTCAATACCAAAAATGTCAAACATATACCTTTATCCTCATGCATATCTTGTGTATTGTCAATTCTTTTACTGTTGAATTATTCAGAATCCAATAGCGCCATGTCTGGAAATATTTACCTGCAAGCAAACATGTCACGTATATACACAGTAGTTTTTTTCTTTTTTGCGGCAAATATATACACAGTAGTTACAGTAGGCGACGATGAAACCCTCAGATTCCTAAACATTTTCCCTTGGATGAAAATGCAGGTAGGCCTCCCAGAAGAATTTCAATGATTGACACATATTTTTGTTACCTCTACACTTATCGAGTTGTTTGTAAATTGTAAAGCCTAATCTGATTCTATTTTTATTTATTTATTTTGTAGTTTGGCTGCGATCTGGACCTGATGAAATTGGCACCCTTTTGCCAACAGCATTGTAACAATCTTCCCTGATTAATGCAGTCATTTTCCTCGCAAAAAAAACTCATTCTTTGTAGTAGCAACCCATAATTGTGCAGATGTATTTCCATTCATTTAATAATAAACATTAAAAAACCTAAAATCTAAAAAGTGCATACGCACTATTTGGTTGAATGGAGCGCCCATCTCGCATGCATGTGGCTATTAATTTTTTGTCTCCTAGTGCATGTGGATGTTAGCATTAAATGTGTTCACACTGATTACTTCATTCTGAAAAGAACAAATCCACGCACATTGAGTTTTAAATTTTAAAAAGTCATATCTTTCAAACCGCGCGTCGGAATTCAGATCTGTTTTCATTGCTGGAACTCTTGCGATGAGATCTTTTAAACTAGATCCCGCGGAGGTATGTTTCGACGAATTTTTTTCGATTCCAACTTTGGTGCTATATGGTGCAACTTTACTACTACATCGTGCAACTTTTTCCAAAACCAAATTTTGGATCTGCATGATTCAACTTCCTATGAGATTGCAATCTAGCAACCATGACAACTTTGATGTGCAACTAGTCTACTGTCCCGGCCAACTACCTAGTAGTCGATGTGCAGTTTTTCACTGTTGGCACACCCTACCCCCACCGCCCTGCAAGCGATATGTGCAACTTAGCCTATTGTTCAAGCCAATTGCCTATTAGTCAATGTGCAACTCATTGCCATCCCTATTTGTGGACATGTATTTTCAGTTGGCGGGGGTGACAAACAGAGTTGCACATAGTCTGCTAGGTAGTTGGCCAGGGCAACATACGAAGTTGCACATCTCACAGGCAGAGGCAGTTGAATGGTGAAAAATTGGCATTCATGAGGGTAGTGAAAAGTTACATATAAATAGAGTGCTAAAGTTGCAAATCTCACTAGCAGGGCAGGGAAACTACACATCCATGGGGGTACGAGATAAAGTTGCACATCACTGTTAGGCAGTTGGCCGTGGCAGTATCCAAAGTTGCACATCCACTGTTAGGCTGCTGGCCGATGCAGCAAACAGTGAAGCACATCCATGGGCGGGGGAAAGTTGCACATCAACTACTATGCAGTTGGCCTGGACAATAGACGAATTTGCACATCTCACTAGAAGGAGGTAGTTTGGGGTGGAGGTAAGTACCATAATTGAAAACTGCACCTCTACGGTGTAGGAGAAAAGTTGCACATCCCTGTCAGGTAGTTGCATATCGACGGCTAAGCAGTTGCACAAAACGGGGACAAAATTGCACCAAAAAAATTGCGTCGAAATATACCCATGCGGGATCTAGTTTCGAAGAGCACGCCGCGAGGGTTCCAACAGTGAAAACGGGTCTTAATTTCGATGCGAGGTTTGGAAGTTATGGTTTTTTTAATTGAAAATATGAATTAAATGCGTTCTTTGCAATTATTTATCCTGTTCACACATGTCCACACATGTTTACTTTTCTTAATATGAGTTAGGGAGAAAAAAACTTTCCTTTTTCGGCCGACCGCCACGGAGGGCTAGCGGGCCAACGGCCACCCGCTAGACCCGTCCTAAAAAAACAGGGCCATGTACTTGTGCCACCTTGGCTCTACTCTATTAGGGTAATGCAAGATGACATATATTTTTAAGCTTAATTATTATCAGACCAACAAAAAAATTGAATAGTAATTTACTACTATAGTTTTGTACATGTTTTTCACATGTATAGCGGTTGAATAATGCCCAACAATCTTGAAACATTCACTTACAAAGAAAGAGGAAGACATAATACCAGCTTGTTGGCCCACCCATAAACAATTGAGTCAGTGATGAAGAGGATTGCCAAAAAGAACAGAGGAGAAACCATCATATTCGAGTGTGGCATACTCAGCTCCGCCCTTGCTCGATCACTATCTTTGGTCATGTTCTCTGCAGGTTACTTCTATCAGCATTGCCCAGGATAGAGGAAGCTATGTTCAACAAAGAACCTTTGCAAGGCCAAATAAAAAAAATCTTGTTTACACAAACATAATAATAAAATCCTTACGGATATTAAGCTCCCGAGAAATGTAGCCCTCTGGTTAATCGTGGCTGGTGAAAGTCACTTCGGCCCCACCTATAAGTCGGGGAGGTCGTTGGGGTCAACTCGCAGCAGGGGTCGCCAGGATTGCGTATAGCCTTTGTGTTCGATATGGAGGTGTTTCGCTTCGACTTCTCGCAGCCTCTCCCACACCCCGCCGCCACCACGGTCCTTGTCCCCTCGCTCATGGAGGAGTAGCTATTGAAATATTAGGGTGGGCCTAGGGTCCATCTAACAATTTCTAAAAATCTCTAAGGGCCCATGTGGGTTTGTTGAGAAACGTTGCATCGAAAAACAAAAAAAATCTACGCACATGCAAGATCTATCAATGGAGATGCATAGCAACGAGAGGGAAGAGTGTGTCTACGTACCCTCGTAGACCGTAAGCGGAAGCGTTTAGTAACGCGGTTGATGTAGTCGAACTTCTTTGCAATCCAACCGATCAAGTACCGAACGTACGGCACCTCCGCGTTCAGCACACGTTCAGCTTGGTGACGTCCTCGCCTTCTTGATCCAGCAAGATGGCGAAGTAGTGGATGAGTTCCGGCAGCACGACGACGTGGTGACGGTGGTGGTGATGTTATCTTCGCAGGGCTTCGCCTAAGCACTACAAAATATAACCGAGGGACGAAACTGTGGAGAGGGGCGCCGCACACGGCTAAGAGATTGTCGTGGGCTATGTGTGGCGCCCCTCCCACATATATATAGGTGGGGGAGAGGGGAGGCAGCCAGGAGGCGCCCCAAGTGGAGACGAATCCCACTTGGGCTCCTGCCCCTAGTCGCGCCCCCCTGCCATGTTTGTGTGCGGGAGGAAGGCAGGGAAAGGTGGCGCCCCCCCTTTCCTTTCTCACATGAGGAGGGAAAGGCAGGAGGGGCCAACCCTCGCCCTTTCCTTCCCCTAGGGCCGGCGGCCAGGGAGAGGGTGCGCTAGCCCCCTTCTGGGCTGGTGTGTCCCTCCCCTTGGCCCATTAGGCCCATAGACCTCCCGGGGTTGTCCGGAACCCCTTCCGGTGATCCGATGACTACCCGATGCACTCCGAAACTCTTCCGGTGTTCGAATAGTATCATCCTATATATCAATCTTTACCTCCGGACCATTCCGGAGCTCCTCTTCATGTCTGTGATCTCATCCGGGACTCCGAACAACATTCGGTCACCAAATCATATAACTCATATAACACTATATCGAATGAACGTTAAGCATGCGGACCCTACGGGTTCGAGAACTATGTAGACATGACCGAGACACCTCTCCGGTCAATAACCAATAGCGGAACCTGGATGCCCATATTGGTTCCGACATATTCTACGAAGATATTTATCGGTCGAACCTTATGACAACATACGTAATTCCCTTTGTCTGTCGGTATGTTATTTGCACGAGATTCGATCGTTGGTATCTTCGTACCTAGTTCAATCTCGCTATTGGAAAGTCTCTTTACTCATTCCGTAATACATCATCTTGTAACTAACTCCTTAGTCACTTTGCTTGCAAGGCTTCTTATGATGTGTATTACCGAGAGGGCCCAGAGATACCTCTCCGATACACGGAGTGACAAATACTAATCTCGATCTATGCCAACTCGACAAACACCTTCGGAGATACCTGTAGAGCATCTTTATGATTACCCAGTTACGTTGTGACGTTTGATAGCACACAAGGTATTCCTCCGGTATCGGAGAGTTGCATAATCTCATAATCGAAGAAATATTTATTTGACATTAAGAAAGCAATAACAATAAACTGAACGATCATATGCTAAGCTAACAGATGGGTCTTGTCCATCACATCATTCTCCTAATGATGTGATCCCGTTATCAAATGACAATACATGTCTATGGTTAGGAAACCTTAACCATCTTTGATCAACGAGCTAGTCTAGTAGAGGCTTACTAGGGACACGGTATTTGTTTATGTATTCACACATGTATTTCAGTTTACAATCAATACAATTCTAGCATGAATAATAAACCTTTATCATGAATAAGGAAATATAAAATAACAACTTTATTATTGCCTCTAGGGCATATTTCCTCCAGAATGGTGGTCAGTCTGGCCACAGGTGAATAAGTATCGAAGAAATCTTCCTCTTCTTTCTGGTCATAGCCCTTGGCCACAAGCATAGCCTTGTACTTTTCAATCGTACCATCGGGCTTAAGCTTCTTCTTGAACACCCACTTACATCGCCCAATGGTTTGCAACCATAGGGACGGTCAGTGATCTCCCATGTCCCGTTAGCCATGATGGAATCCATCTCGCTACGGACCGCATCCTTCCAGTAGTCAGCTTCTGGAGAGGCATACGCTTATGAAATAGAAGTGGGAGTATCATCCACGAGGTACACGAAGAAATCATCACCAAAGGTCTTTGCAGTCCTTTGTCTCTTGCCCCGGCCAAGGGTTTCCTCGTAATCCTCCTCAGGATATTCATCATGTGTTTGTTCATAATATTCCATAGGAATGGCAGGTTCGGGAGTCTCCTCAGATTCCTGTCTAGAAGTGCTTTGCCTCTCTCTCATAGGAAAAATATCCTCGAAGAATGTAGCATCCTTAGACTCCATAATTGTACCGACCCTCTGGTCAGGTACCTCAGATTTCACTACTACAAATCTATAGCCAACGCTATTCTTAGCGTATCCAAAATTAACGTAGTCCACAGTCTTTGGTCCAAGCTTACGCTTTTTGGGGATAGGCACATTGACTTTCGCCAAACAGCACCAAGTATACAAGTACGAGAGTGTTGTCCTTCGCTTCGCCCATTTCTCATAGGGAGTGATCTCATTATCCTTTGTTGGAACTTTATTCAGGACATGACATGCCATCAATATAGCCTCGCCCCACCATGCCTTGGATAAACCCGATGTATCTAACATGGTGTTAACCAAATCAGTTAGAGTATGGTCTTTCCGCTCGGCAACCCCGTTTGACTAGGGTGAATGGGGAGGCGTCCTCTCATGAATAATGCCGTGTTCTGCACAAAAAAAGAATCAAACTCACTCGACAATTACTCTCCACCACGATCTGATCGGACTCGTTTAATTTTCTTTTCAAGTTGATTCTCAACTTCTGCCTTATAGATTTTAAAGTAGTGTAGAGCCTCGTCTTTAGTATTTAACAGATACACATAGCAATATCTAGTGGAATCATCTATCAATGTCATGAAGTATTTCTTTCCACCTTTAGTAAACACATCATTCATCTCACAAATATCAGAATGTATGAGTTCTAATGGTGCCCAGTGTCTCTCCTCCGCAGCCTTGTGAGGCTTCCAAGGTTGCTTAGCTTGCACACATGAAATGCACTTAGAACCTTTCGCTAAAGTGAAACTTGGGATTGAATCCAACTTAGCTAGCCGCGTCATAACACCGAAACAAATGTGACAAAGACGTGAATGCCAAACTTCAGATTCACGAACACTCGAATGAATATGGTTCACGACTTTATTACAAAAATCTGCGAGGGAAAGGCGGAACATCCCTCCGCTCTCATAACCTTTTCCAACAAATAGTCCATATTTAGTAACAACTAATTTATTAGACTCGAAGACCAACTTAAACCCTTCTGTACATAGAAGGGAGGCACTAACAGGTTCTTCTTGATGGCGGGGACAACTGCATGTTCTTTAGCTGCACGATCCTTTCCGAAGTAAACTTCAGATCGACCATGCCAACACCATGAACAGAAGCACTCGCACCATTCCCCATCAATACGGACCCGTGGCCTGTGACCTGGTAAGAAGAAAACAATGAAATGTCAGCACACACATGAACACATGCACCTATGTCCACCCACCAATCGGTGGGCTGAAACACTGAAAAAATAGTAAATAAATTATCGTACCCAGATGCACCATTCTCATTGTTGCCGACAATCATGTTGATAGACTTGGAGTCTTGTCCTGACTTTTTATACTTGTTTGGGCACTTGTTGGCCCAATGTTCAACCGAACCACAAGTAAAGCAGCCCACATCCTTCTTGTTCTTCTTGAAGGTCTTCTTGCCTTTCTTCTTAAAGTCGGTATTGTGTTGGACAACGCTCTTTCCTTTGTGCTTGTGGGAGTTGAAGTTCCTCTGGTTCACCATGTTGGCGACAGAAGTTCCTTCGACCCCTTTCCCGTTCGAGTCCTTTACTCTCGAGTTCTGCTCAACACTCAGATGGCCAATGACATCCTCCACTGAGAATTCACGCCTCTGATGTTTCAGAGTGGTAGAAAAGTTCCTCCAGGAATTAGGGAGCTTAGAGATTATGCAGCCCGCGACAAACTTGCCCAGTAAATCGCACTTAAGAAGCTCAAGCTCCTTAACGATGCATATTATCTCATGAGCCTGCTCCAGTATAGGACGGTTTTCAACCATCTTGTAATCGTGGAACTGCTCTATAATATACATTTCGCTCCCAGCATTGGTGGCCCCAAATTTAGATTTGAGCGCCTCCCACAAGTCCTTGGCAACATGCACATGTAAAATATGAGTCGACCAATTTATCTCCGATCACGCAAAAAAGTGCTCCGAGAAATAGGACGGTGGCCTCCTTGAATGCCTTCTCCTGTTCAGGAGCAATCGTTCCTGTGGAGACACCGGTGACCCAGAACATGTTCATAGACGTGAGACATAAAGTGGTCTTAGTCTGCCAACACTTAAAGTACGTACCAATAAACTTATCTGGTTTCAGTGCAACGGTAAGCCAAATGCCGAAAAATTCCTACACATAATAGGTTTTTGGATTGCTAAGTAAATAGGCAATTTTTCGATTAATTTAATCATGAGTAAATCACTAGCATGGCATGAACAGAAATAATCACATACTGATATTCAATCATGCAAGCACATACTAGGCTAATTGCAGACAGATCTATGTATAACGCTAGCATGGCTAAAACAGAAAACAGGAGGAGCGGAGTAAACAAGTTATACACTGGTACAATGAGGTGCTATACAAACGGTTTTTAACCCCTTTACTCGACGGCGTTTCGAACCGTCGCCAAGTGAGTGACTGCGATAGGGGGTCCTTCCCACACGACCCAGAAACCGTCGGGGATAGGCCCTACTGGCACACACGGTCGGCAAAATGAGGTCGTGTGCGACGGACGAGCGATGAAATACGGTTATACATACAACTATGCTAAATAAATACAATTATACAGGCCAAATCGTTTCCGGTCGTAAGTACATCCCACACAGTCAGTGCCGGCTAAACGTTTCCGTTCGTATGTACATTCCACACAGTGAATCCAAGGAATACGTTTCCGTTAGTATGTACATCCCACATAGTTAATCTAAGAAGTACGTTTCCGTTCGTATATACATCCCACACAGTCACTCCAAGGAAAACCTTTTCGTTCGCAGGTACATCACACACAATTTTCCACATTAAATAGTTTGTGATAGCGTTGCCATTGCACAGGATATTAAAAAATTTATCGTTTACATTATTGAATGCATCACACACGGTGCGTAGAAGAAACTGTGTGGCAAAGGTTGTCCAACACACACACACCTTTTATGTGGTAAACGCTTGCGCAAGCTGGCCTAACGCAAGCAGTTTTCAAGAGGATGTCGTGTGTGATTATTTATTGATCCAACACAGTTTATTCCTAGAAACTGTATGCGTTGCCTGAGGTCATCGCCCACAGTGTTTTCTCAATAACCGTTTGCAATAGAAAAACTCAATTAGTAGGCTAATTGGCCATTAGCAGGCTAATTGTCCTATTATTAATAATTCATTTATTAATCTAATTGACATTTCATATTAAGCACGCAATATATTTCATTTCCATATTAAGGAAGTAGGATTTCATCATTGAAATACATCAGAGTACAACATCATATAGCTTCAGCACTCAGCTACCCCTTTACACAACTGCATCAGCACCAAGTTTCACATGCAACATCTATAACCTTTCGAAATTAGCATCATAGACGGGTCCGTGCTCTTCCCATGGGAACGAGCCCATCTGTGACAAGTGAGGAAACCCATGATTTGTTTTACCGTGCCTCTTCACAGGGGGAAACCCATGATTTGTTTTGTCGAGTCCCTTTTGTAGTGTAGTGAGAATATGTCCAGTTTTAATTGCTATATCTGGTTGTTTGCAGTATGCCTTGTTTATTTCAGTTGTTCACAATGTAATGCTCTATATGTGCAATTATTTACTATGCAGTAAATTTCATCAACCCAGTTTCAAACATACCGATAGGAATGCATATATTTGCTTGTTGTTAAGCCTGTTATAGCTAGCATGTGCCTCTTTTAAAGTTTTTTGATTGTTTGGTTGTTTGTAGTTAGCAAATGTCCAGTTTCAAATGCTATCTTTGGTTGTTCATAGTATGCCTTGTTTATTCCAGTTATTCACAATGTGATGTTCTATATGTGCAAGTATGAACTGTGCAGTTAGATTTCATCAGTACCCGTTTCGACAATACCACTATGAATGACTACATTTGGTTGATGCATCTTGTGGTTAACATGCATTTCCATTTTTATTTAACAATAACCAGTGTACTTAGACCGGCACAATACCAGTTTGAATGACTATGTTTGCTTGTTGTTAAATGTTAGGCCTGTTGTAGTTAACACACCTTTCCACTTGTTTTGCTTTAGTAGCGTGCTTAAACCTGCACACTGAAGCTATCTTTTGGAGATTATTTTGTCTGCCATGGATAATTTTGGTTCATGTTTGATAATCCCCAAGTACAGGGAATCATCGTAGAAATTCCCAAAGGTGGAAGTGATAAGTATGGAGTATCGAACCCACAAGGAGCTAAAGGTAAGATCAATATTTTCTCAAGTCCTATCTGCCATTGATACGATTCTACGTACACCGAACGTTTGCTTCCAACTAGAAACGAGAAATAAAACTACGTTGTGGGTATGAAGAGGATAACTTTGCATTGTATCGGAGAGCTAAAATATAAAAGTAGGTGCTGTTATCATAAAGTTAGAATATATTACTAAATATTATAAATAGCGAGTGTGGAATAATGATGGATCGGTGTGCGGAATTGTCCTAGGCAATTGTTAACAAGACCGGTAGTCGTCCTTGCAATTTCATATTAGGGAGAGGCATAAGCTAACATACTTTCTTTTCTTGGATCATATGCACTTATGATTGAAACTCTAGCAAGCATCCTCAGCTACTAAAGATCATTAAGGTAAAACCCAACCATAGCATTAAAGCATCAAGTCCCCTCTATCCCATACGCAACAACCCCCTTACTCGGGTTTATGCTTCTGTCACTCAAGCAACCCACTATAAGCGAATCATAAACATATTGCAACACCCTATAGCGGGAATCCCTCATGCTTGCGCGACACGGAGGGCACAATAGGACAGCACCAAAATAAAACATACAACGCATACCAATCTATATCATCAATCAACCCAAAGACAAAGGATATCTACTCAAAACATCATAGGATGGCAACACATCATTAAATCATAATATGTGGCATAAAGCACCATGTTCAAGTAGGGATTACAGCGGGGTGCGGGAGAGTGGACCGCGTAAAAGAGATGAGGATGGTGATGATGATGGTGATGTTGATGAAGACGATCACCGCGGTGATGATTCCCCTCCCGATGGAACTCCGTCGCCACCGAGAGAGAGGAGGAGAGGTTCTCCCCCTTGTGCTTCCTCCTCCATGGCCTCCCCCCTAGATGGGGAGAGGTTCTCCCTCTGGTCCTTGGCCTTCATGGCGATGATGGCCCCTCCGGGATCCTCCTCCATGGACTCCGGTGATGATGGCCCCCTCCGGCAGGGTGCCAGAGAGGGCCTAGATTGATTTATCATGGCTACAGAGGCTTGCGGTGGTGGAACTTCTGATCTAGGTTATTTTCTGGAGGTTTTTGTATTTATAGGAATTTTTGGCGTCGGTTTCACGTCAGGGGGGGTCTCCGAGCCGTCCACGAGATAGGGGCCCATGCCCAGGGTGGGCGCGCCCCCCACCCTCGTGGATGGCTCGAGACTCTTCCGCCCCAACTCTTTTACTCCGGGGGCTTCTTTGGTTCATAAAAAATCATCAAAAATTGGTACGCCCATTGGACTCTGTTTGGTATTACTTTTCTGTAAAACTCAAAAACAAGGAAAAAACAGAAACTGGCACTGGGCTCTAGGTTAATAGGTTAGTCCCAAAAATCATATAAAATAGCATATAAATGCATATAAAACATCCTACATGGATAATATAATAGCATGAATACTTCATAAATTATAGATACGTTGGAGACGTATCAGCATCCCCAAGCTTAATTCCTACTCATCCTCGAGTAGGTAAATGATAAAAGAAATAATTTATGAAGTGTGAATGCTAGCAGGTGCACAAGTTTGATCAATGATAATTTCAATCACCTTTTCTAGCATCATTATATATCATAACAGTAGCTCAACTCATAAAACTTCTCATGATCAAGTAACAAGCTATTCACATGTTAAAGTATAGATCATAAACTTTCTTGAAAACTAACAAACCATGCTCTTAGTCATCAAACAACTGCAATTCATCTTATTTTCAGGAAGGGTCTATGTAAGAGCTTTGATTCAGCAAACTCCACATACTCAACTATCATTTAATCTTTCACAATTGCTAACACTCATGTGATATTTATGGGTTCAAAGTTTTAATCGAACACAGAGAAAGATAGGGGCTTATGGTTTCGCCTCCCAACCTTTTACCTCAAGGGTAATGTCAACAATAATACTTTATGAAAACCTACATCCAAGTGGATATATATATCCGGATCGCTCCAACACAAAGTGCTTGCCAAAGGAAAAAGTGTAAAAAGGAAAGGTGATGATCACCATGACTCTTGTATAAGGGTAGAAGATAAAAGTAAAAGATAGGCCCTTCGCAGAGGGAAGCAGAGGTTGTCATGCACTTTTATGGTTGGATGCACAAAATCTTAATGCAAAAGAACGTCACTTTATATTGCCTCTTGTGATAAGGACCTTTATTATGCAATCCGTCGCTTTTATTTCTTCCCTATCACAAGTTCGTATAAAGCTTATTTTCTTTGCACTAATAGATCATACATATTTAGAGAGCAATTTTTATTGCATGCACCAATGACAACTTACTTGAAGGATCTTACTCAATCCATAGGTAGGTATGGTGGATTCTCATGGCAAAACTGGTTTAAGGGATGTTTGGAAGCACAAGTAGTATTTCTACTTGGTGCAAAGAATTTGGCTAGCATGAGAGGGAAAGGCAAGCTCAACATGTTGAATGATCCAAGACAATATAACATTTCGGATATAGGAAAACATAACCCATTAAGTTGTCTTCCTTGTCCAACATCAACCTTTTAGCATGTCATATTTTAATGAGTGCTCACAATTACAAAATATGTCCAAGATAGTGTATTTATATGTGAAATCTCTCTTCCTTCAATATTGTTTCATGAATTGTTCAAGTGACCAATTCTGCGTTTGCTAACTTTCAATAAGTTTACTACCTATACTTATTCTGTGTGAAGTCATTACTCCCCATGGTATAAGCATATGAAACATATAAATTCAGATTTATGATATTCAATTTATTTAACCATTTACTCATAGGATATACGTGAAGCACGTGAGTAAATGAAAAACTACTCCAAAGGATATAAGTGAAGAACACTGAGTAGTCAAATAATTAGCTAGCCATGGGAGGATTCTTTTTCATTCAAGATTTCAGATCAAATGATTTTATTCAAACAGCAAGTAAAATTGAAAATACGCTCCAAGGAAAACACATATCATGTGACGAATAAAAATATAGCTCCGAGTAAGGTATACGGATAGTTTTGAAGACGAAAGAGGGGATGCCTTCCGGGGCATCCCCAAGCTTAGGCGCTTGAGTCTTCCTTGAATATTACCTTGGAGTGCCTTGGGCATCCCCAAGCTTAGGGTCTTTCCACTCCTTATTCTCCTCATATCGATATCTCACCCAAAGCTTGAAAACTTCAATCACACAAAACTTAATGGAACTTCGTGAGATAGGTTAGTATGATAAAGAGTAAAACATTCACTTTGGTACTGTCAAAGATAAGGTTCATAATTGTTCTCACACAATGCCTACTGTACCATATCATTCCTACAATTTATATTGAGAAATATGAGCCATAGAAACTAGAAAACAAGCAAACAATGCAATGAAAACAGAATCTGTCAGAAACAGAACAGTCTGTAATGATCTGAACATCAACCATACTTATGCTACTCCAAAAATTATGAAACAAATTGGTGGACGTGAGTAATTTGTATATTAATCTTCTTCAAAAATAATCAACTCAGAAGCACTCTTCTATAAAAAATGACAGCTAATCTCGTGAGTGCAAAGTTTCTGTTTTTTACAGCAAGATCACATTAACTTTCACCCAAGTCTTCCCAAAGGTCTTACTTGGCACTTTATTGAAAAAAAAGCTATAAAACATGATTACTACAGTATCTTAATCATGTAAACACACAAAAACAGTAAGGGTAAATATTGGTTTGTCTCCCAACAAGCGCTTTTCTTTAATGCCTCTTAGCTAGGCATGCTGGTTTCAATGATGCTCACATAAAAGAAAAGAATTGAAACATAAACAGAGCATCATGAAGAATATGACTAGCACATTTGAATCTAACCCACTTCCTATACCTAGGGATTTTGTGAACACATAATTTATAGTAACAAGAATCAACTAGCATAGGAAGGCAAAACAAGTATAACTTCAAAACTTTAAGCACATAGAGAGGAAACTTGATATTATTGCAACTCCTACAAGCACATATTCCTCCCTCATAATAACTTTCAGTAGCATCATGAATGAATTCAACAATATGACCATCACATAAAGCATTCTTTTCATGATCTACAAGCATAGAAATTTTTCTACTCTCCACATAAGCAAAATTCTTCTCATTCGGAATAGTGGGATCACTAATTCCTAAAGTTGACACTCTTCCAAACCTGCTTTAGATGATAGTATTATTCATACTCCAAAAGATATAAGTGAAGTTCATGGAGCATTCTACAATTAATATAGACTAACCAATATTCAAGCTCAAAATATATAAGTGAACCACACGAAGCATTCTATAAAACCATACTCAAAAGATTTAAGTGAAGCACAAAGAGCATTCTATAAGGTCATACTCAAAAGATATAAGTGAAGCACATGAATCATTCTATAAATTGATGAAGGGACATATCATACTAGCATGGTTCTTAAAGAAAAATAAAAATACAAAGGACACAAATCATGTGAACAAAACAAAAACTGAGGTATACCGATAATTGTTGAAGAAGAAAGATGGGATGCCAACCGGGGCATCCCCAAGCTTAGATGCTTGAGTATCCTTGAAATATTTACTTGGGGTGCCTTGGGCATCCCCAAGATTGAACTCTTGCCTCTCTTTATTCTTCTCATATTGATAGCTCCTCGATCTTCGAACACTTCATCCACACAAAACTTTAACAAAAACTTTGTGAGATCCGTTAGTGTAATAGAGCAAACTACCACTTTAAGCTACTGTAATGAACTCATTCTTTATTTATATTGGTGTTAAACCTACTTTATTCCAACTTCTCTATGGTTAATACCCCCCGATACTAGCCATAGATTCATCAAAATAAGCAAACAACACGCGAAAAACATAATCTATCAAAAACAGGACAGTCTGTAGTAATCTGGAAGTTTAGTAAACTTCTGTAACTCAAAAAAATTCTAACAAAATATGACAATTTAAACAATTTGTACAGAAGTAATGTGCAAAAAGTTTCAGACCCATTTGACCTTCCAGTAAAAAAATGTAAAATCACGCGCTACAGCCAAAGTTTTTGTTTTTGTTCTGCACATAGTAAACAAGCAATCTAATCATCCTAAAACCAAAGCTTGGCACATTATTTTTATATACAATGGATATAATCAAGGGGATAATTATTTACAGAGAAACTACTATTAAAAATTCTACATTGTTTCCATGAGCATGAGCACAAGTCCTCAAGGTCGACCCTCACTTCTTCAATGCATAACTTTCCAATCACTTCTCTTTTTGAAAAACTTCTTAGGCATGATAGGCAAGTAATTTTTTTTGTATTTTCATTCTTTAATTTTTTTTGTATGTTTCACCCACAACTAAACAGAAACAAAAAGGAAAAACAAAATCTACTTAGTGGAGAAAGCAAACAAGCACACACGAGAATATCAACCCCACGCTATTGCTCCCCGACAACGGCGCCAAAAAAGAGCTTGATAATCCCCAAGTGCAGGGAATCATCGTAGCAATTCCCAATGGTGGAAGTGATAAGTATGGAGTGTCAAACCCACAAGGAGCTAAAGGTAAGATCAATATTCTCTCAAGTCCTATCTGCCACTGATACGACTCTATGTACACCGAACGGTTGCTTCCAACTAGAAACGAGAAATAAAACTAAGTTGTGGGTATGAAGAGGATAACTTTGCATGGTATCGGAGAGCTAAAACATAAAAGTAGGTGCTGTTATCATAAAGTTAGAATATATTACTAAATATTATAAATAGCTAGTGTGTAATAATGATGGGTCGGTGTGCGGAATTATCCTAGGCAATTGTTAACAAGACTGGTAGTCGTCATTGCAATTTCATATGAGGGAGAGGCATAAGCTAACATACTTTCTCTTCTTGGATCATATGCACTTATGATTGGAACTCTAGCAAGCATCCGCAACTACTAAAGATCATTAAGGTAAAACCCAACCATAGCATTAAAGCATCAAGTCCCCTTTATCCCATACACAACAACCCCTTACTCGGGTTTATGCTTCTGTCACACAAGCAACCCACTATAAGCGAATCATAAACGTATTGCAACACCCTACAGAGGGAATCCCTCACGCTTGCGCGACACGGGGGGAAAAACAGGACAGCAGCAAAATAAAACATACAACTCATACCAATCTATATCATCAATCAACCCAAAGACAAAGGATATCTACTCAAAACATCATAGGATGGCAACACATCATTTAATCATAATATGTGGCATAAAGCACCATGTTCAAGTAGGGATTACAGTGTGGTGCGGGAGAGTGGACCGCGTAAAAGAGATGAGGATGGTGATGTTGATGAAGACGATCACCGCGGCGATGATTCCCCTCCCGATGGCACTCCGTCGCCACCGAGAGAGAGGAGGAGAGGTTCTCCCCCTTGTGCTTCCTCCTTCATGGCCTCCCCCCTAGATGGGGAGAGGTTCTCCCTCTGGCCTTGGCCTTCATGGCGATGATGGCCCCTCCGGGATCCTCCTCCATGGACTCCGGTGATGATGGCCCCCTCCGGCAGGGTGCCAGAGAGGGTCTAGATTGATTTCTCGTGGCTACAGAGGCTTGCGGCGGTGGAACTTCTGATCTAGGTTATTTTCTGGAGGTTTCTGTATTTATAGGAATTTTTGGCGTCGGTTTCACGTCAGGGGGGGTCTCCGAGCCGTCCACGAGATAGGGGCCCACGCCCAGGGGGGTGGGCGCGCCCCCACCCTCGTGGATGGCTCGGGACTCTTCTGGCCCAACTCTTTTACTCCGGGGGCTTCTTTTGGTCCATAAAAACTCATAAAAAATTGGCACGTCAATTGGACTCCGTTTGGTATTCCTTTTCTGTAAAACTCAAAAACAAGGAAAAAATAGAAACTGGCACTGGGCTCTAGGTTAATAGGTTAGTCCCAAAAATCATATAAAATAGCATATAAATGCATATAAAACATCCTAGATGGATAATATAATAGCATGAATACTTCATAAATTATAGATACGTTGGAGACATATCAATGTTTAGCCTGTTGTGCTTCACATGCTACTCGATGTACCTACACAGGACAATTTTGGGAACGACTGCTCTTTTCCATCGAGGTTAGTTTCATCCCATGGCTTATATTTGCTCACTGTTCAGGATATCGGTAGCTGGTACCATATAGGCCGGCGGCTGATAAGGGACTAACCAGTGAATCGGACTTTTAACTGAATATATCTGCACCCATTTATCTTTAGGTTAACTAGGGCCATATGTATATCTGAGGCTACATAGCAACATGCACTATACTTAATGTGTAAATATGCAATCCTAGGCTACATAGCTACAAGGAAGAGTGTTATATTAATGTTCTAATGATGTCTAGATATACGTAGAAGAGCAGCAACAACAACACAACCCTGTTTGGATACTCAACTTAGCGCTAATTTTTTTTAAATAATACATTTTTTTAAATTACAGAAATAATACGCAGAAAAAAGAATTTACAAGAATAATACACCGTCGGCCCACTGCAGGCCGACTGAGCCCAGTAGGCCCACAGCAGGCCGATCGGCTATCAGGAGGCCGACTGCAGGCCGGGCTGGCACGCGGCGGCCTGTGGTTGGTCGGGCCACGTCGCGAGGGGGGAGGCAGCGGCCTGTCGGCGTGGTGCGCCCCTGTCGGCCTGCCCCCCGCCGATCGGCCACCTGGTGGCCGACAGGGTGCTGCCGACCTGACGCGCGCTGGCCAGCCCGCCCTTATCCTCTCCTTCCTCTCCTTCCTGCATTATTCTTCTCCCGTGCCCGCCCTTATCCTCTCCTACTCCATTATTTTTTCCCGTGGCTCATTTCTGCTGTGTTCTTCCTCCTCCTCTCTCTACAGAAAAATGGCACACATTTGTACACCTAAATGAGCTACATTTTCGCGATTTTGGCACCGTGAATGGGTTCAACTCATTTAGGGCAGCCAAAAGAGGTGTCGATCTACTGACGGGGTAGCTCGTGGTGGTCGTGGTGAGCATTTTGGTGGAGGTGGTGGTGTGAAGTTGGGGCAGTGTTCGTCGTTGGGGCAGTTGGGGTGGTGAGGTGGTGGTGGTGGTGGAGGTGGTGGAGGTGGTGGAGGTGGTGGTGGAGGTCGTTCGTCGTTCGTCGTTCGTCGTTCTTCGTTCGTGGTTCTTCGTTCTTCGTTCGCACGCACGCTTCAAGGGTATATTTCAGCCCACATTTTATTTTTCGTAGGTGCTCCGGTAGTATACGTAAATATTGTTATTGGCCGCGGTAGTATACATAAATATTTGTGTGCGATTATTGTTATTTGGCCCGGTAGTATACGGAAATATTGTTATTTGCCCCGGTAGTATACGTAAATATTATTCGTTCGCACGCACGCTTCGTTCGATGTGAAAATAAATTTGTGTGCGATTATTGTTATTTGCCCCGGTAGTATACGTAAATATTTGTAGTTGCTACGGCAAATATTCGTAATATAGTTGTAGGTGTGTGAATTGTATTAGTTCTTAGTGGGGATAATAAGTTGTTGCTTAATACTTGACACGTACACAGGTGCGGGATAAGAAGTTGGAAACATGAATAAAAAGTTGGAAAGAAGAGACAAGTTTTTTTTGAAGAGTTGGGGTCGGCATGTGCATAGCATGTTAGTGTGATGAAAATTTAACAAGCAAACAAAAAATAGGAAAAGTAGAACTACATGTTAAAAAACGTTTCAGTCCGTACTCGATGCCAATATGAAGCGGATTACCCGCTAACCTTTATTATGCGTATTTTCTAAGGTTTAACCCATAACAAGCAATGCCACACTGTTTTTTTTAAACGGCCACGCTGTAGTTTAACAAAAAAACTTCTTTGCAAGGAAGAATTTCACATGATCGTAGAAATAAGATGCATGCCTTTTTCTAAATTATTCTTAACATAGATTAAAATAAAAAATACATCAACATGGGCCATATAATTCAAATAAACTGAATTATCATATTTGTCGGTTATATTATTATTATTATTTGAGGCCTATTTATTATTAGTAAACATGGGCCTATTTATTATATTATTATTAAAACAAGAGTCAAGCAACTCATCATAATCGTCCACATAGATTAAATTAGATTGATCGTGAAATTTACTATGGTCCTGGTAATATATATAGACATGTCTAATATTTGTATTTCTATGTTGAAAAAAAATAGGTGAGTCGAGATGTCCGATGTAGTGAAGTTGAGATTTTACTATGGTCCTGGTACTGTCCAAACAAATGAGTTGGGAGCAGATCTGAGTGAATTTACTCACATAGAGGTGGCAATCAGCGCACCGCAAACATGGTCTGTTAGTCAGTTGAAAGAATGGATTGCAGCAAGTTTAGGTCTTGATACTGAAACACACACCGTCGGTGTTCATGCATTGTGGACACGGTCAAGTTCAAAAATTTACTTTTATTTGAGGCCAATAGAGGGAGACTCCGATTGGGTGCGGTGGTTACAAGGTTGTGAACGAAGGGGATGCAATCCTGTTGCTTTAGTGCTTCTCGTCGTGAAGGAGGTCACTGCACATGAAGGGGAGGGTGGCGACGAAGGACAGAGCAGTCATGTAGCAGGAGGAAATGCTTATGGTTACGAACAAGGACAGAGCAGTCAGGTAGAAGGAGGAAATGCTTATGGTTATGAACCAGGGCAGAGTAGTCAGGTAGAAGGAGGAAATGCCGATGTTGATTACAATGGCGAGGTGGACGCTGACGAGGTAGATGGGCACATGCAGAACCAGATGGAAGAAGAAGACACCGATGTTGAAAGGGGTCATGCCGATGATTCTGACGAGTCAGATGAAGAAGAAAATGCAGAGGAGGTCCCGAATCCTGCATGGTGGAATCATGACTTATCATCTGCAATGACCGTGAATGATGGACATGATTCAGCCTGGCAATATCATCAGAACAATATTGCGACGGGTGCTATGTATCCGAACAAGCAAGCCCTGAAGGATGCAATAATTAATTGGGCAATGTCCACGCAAAGGGTTTTCAAAGCTGAGGTGTCCAGTCAGAAATTCCTCACAATGGTATGCAAGAACGCAGATTGTCCCGCAAGGGTGCACGGCTTTCTCCCTAAGTATGGCACAAGTTGGGTGATAAGTGACTTAGTTAATCACACTTGTCTTATTCCCTGCATCCCTCAAGATCATGCCAACCTTTCATCCACGCTTATTGCTCGACTGTTTTACGATGAGATAGTGCAAGGCAAAGCTATGGAAGTGAAGGCAGTGCAGACAAAAGTGTTCGCCAGGTTGAAGTACAGAATTTCTTATGGCAAGGCTTGGAGGGCTAAGCATGCAGCGCTTGAGAGGAGATTTGGTTCTTATTTTGATGCATATGACTCTGTTGTCCACCTCCTCCACACCCTGCAGCAGCGGAATCCAGGCACCTATATCGATATCCAAGACATGTTCATGCCAGAGTTCCCAACTGTGAGGGTTTTGCATCGTCTCTTCTTCTCTTTCGGTGTATGCATCGAAGCTTTCAGGCATTGCCGACCGGTGATATGTGTTGACGGTACTTTTCTCACAGGCAAGTACAAGGGTCAGATCCTGACAGCCATAGGTCAAGACGGCCAAAATCAAGTCGTCCCACTGGCATTTGCTTTTGTGGAGAGTGAGAACATTGAAAGTTGGACATGGTTCTTCAGGCAGTTGAAAATATCAGTTGTGAAGGAGAAGCCCAATGTGTGCATCCTTCATGACAGGCATGCAGGTATACTCAGTGCGATAAGGACACTGACAAACCCAGGCCCTGAGGAACAAGTTCCATGGCAGGACTTGCAGAGCCGTTGGTGCATGCGCCATCTCGGGGCTAATTTCTTCTCGCAGTTTAGAAATAAGAACCTGATGAATCTGTTCAAAAAACTCTGCAAGCAGAACCAGTTATGGAAGTACAATTTGATACGCGACAGACTTAATGTGTGCACGCAGAGACACGTGAGGGACAGGAAAGCTGCAAGAGATGCAGCGGTGAGGGCACATGTTGAAGCAGTAGCTGCACAGTTGGCAACAGGAACAGCGGCCGTGGAGGAGGAGGCTGTTGGGCTATGTGACCTGCCAGGCTTTGACCCACCTAGTACTAGGAGAAGGCTCGGGAGGTCGATTAAAACCTTCGAGCAGTGGATAGAGCATGAGCCTCTGAGAGGTGGTCTTTGCTACATGACACACATGGAGCAAGGTACGGTGTCATGACAACGAACCTCGCGGAAACATACAACTTTGTCCTCAGAGGAAACCGGGCATTGCCACTTACAGCCATCGTTGAGGGTATTTTCTATGGCACCGTCAAGTATTTCAGAGACAGACGTCAAATAGCAGAGCAGCATATCTTGAACAACCCAAATACACGGTACTGTGAAAGAGTCACGAAGTACATGGACAACAAGATGCAAAAAGCTAGGTCACACACTGTAGTCGCCATCGGTAATCAAGAAAGAAGGTTTGAGGTCCGCTTAGCCAACAACAAATTCGGATGTGCAAATGAGTTGAGGACGCATGAGGTGAAAATTGGCAATGAAGCCTGGCCAACGTGTGAGTGCACACGCAATAAACCGAAATTGCTTCACCTACCTTGCTCACATGTACTTGCTGCTTGCGGGCAGCTTGGAATGGACGCAATATCGTTTGTGTCTCCATATTTTCTGAAAGAGGCTGTCCTCAATACCTGGACAGGTGAGCTGATGGGTTTTCGATCAATGGGTAATTTCAACAGCGTCAACCCCGCCGAAAGGCGTTACATTCCAAACCCAGAGCATATGCGTACAAGTAGAGGCAGACGGCAGTGTCAGCGCATCCGAAATGATGTGGATGAATCTGAAGCAGGAGGTCCGACTAGGCAATGCATTCTATGCAATGAATTTGGCCATAGGGACACTAATTGTCCTACTTTCGTCACTGGGCGTGGACGAGGCAACCGGGGAAGAAGAGGAGGTAGAGGCAGTAGAGGAGTAAGGGCGAGAGGAAGAAGCTAAGCTAGCACTAGTTTGTTCTGAATTTGTATTAAGTGTGGTGTGGCACTATGTTCTGAATTTGTATTAAGTGTGGCACTATGTTCTGAATTTTTATTAAGTGTGGGACTATGTTCTGAATTTTTATTAAGTGTGGCACTATGTTCTGAATTTGTAATAAGTGTGACAGTATGTTCTGAATTTTTATTAAGTGTGGCACTATGTTCTGAATTTTTATTAAGTGTGGCACTATGTTCCGAATTTTTATTAAGTGTGGCACTATATGTTCTGAATTTTTATTAAGTGTGGCACTATGTTCTGAATTTTTATTAAGTGTGACACTACGTTCTGAATTTTGTATGTGCAGAAATGTCGGGATTGTGGTTGCTGAATGGGGACATTGATAGGGGTCATCGTGCTGCGATATGGTATGAGCGCAAGCTTGAGCCTCTGGTCACTCGCACTCCTAAGGAAAACTGGAAGATACACTCAGGATGGATTCAGCGGTACGTGCTTTATTAATTTGCACACTGACATGCATATTAATGGTTGAAATGGAGACACTAACTGAAAAGTTCTCTGATGAAGATTGAAATGGGCCGGCCTTTTACCTTTCGCGCGTCTGGTTGAGTCTATCCCGGGTGAGAAACGCGTCGCCATCGAAGGGTCTTTGCTGAGCTGCTTAGTGGACCGTTGGAGGCCAGAGACCCACACGTTTCACTTCAGATGGGGAGAGATGGCTCCTACTTTGGAGGATGTGTCACTTTTGCTTGGACTACCGTTGGCAGGTCATGCCGTAGGACCGTTGGACGCACCGACTGGTTGGGAGCGAGCTCTTACAGAACGTTTTCACGGTGTTTTTCCGGATGCTCCGGATCCGGTATGGGAGCATCACGGACCTAAGTATGAGTGGTTTCTAAATTTCTGGGTAATTTCCCCTACCTATTATCTTCAAGTTATCGCGCATAAAGTTTTACAGAAAATAATTGCGGCTTACTAAAACTTTCTCTTCGCTTAATGCAGATCCAGAACTTCCGGGCGCCGTTGACTGCGGAACAGATCACTCGGAGCCTCGAGGCCTACTTACTGTGGCTTTTCGGCAAGGTGATGTTCACGGAGAACCATGTCACCACTATTAGCGCCCTCTACATCCCTATGGCACTCGAGATAGCGAGCGCTCAGACGGCGGATCAGATCAGACAGAGGAGTTGGGGTTCGGCGGTGTTAGCGGCTACATACCGAGGTATGTGCAACGGTTGCCAGCTTACATCGAGAAAGCTAGCCCTTCTTGGATGCCCTCTATTCCTCCAGCTGTGGTCGTGGGAGAGGTTCTCTATAGGGCGACCAGATGTACGTGTTCATGAGCCTATAGACGCCATGTTTGATGTTGACGGCATCGACATGCCTACTTTCGGTCTGTGTTGGACTCGTCGCAAGGTATGCACCGTGTTGTAGTTTAATGCAACTTTTTCTGCACAAGAGATCGATCGATGCTAGCGGCTACTAACTTTTATTCTCTGCAGAGACGCTTTGCTAGTGATCAGACCAGGAAGGCATACACAGCATTGAACGAGCAGTTCGATGCGTACACCGGGGTCATCTCGCAGCCCTACACGGAAGCAGCCATACAAGCGAGATACCCTGCTGGTATGTCTGTGCTATGCACAAGGGACCGAGATTACTGGATGACAAAATCGAAGATCATCTTCGATGTCTTCGTCGAGGAGATGGCACAACAGAGGGTTATGAGGCAATTTGGTCTTCTGCAGTTGGAGCTACCTCCCCCTATAGAGAACCCGGTGCCATCACACATCCATAGGTATTAACCAGTTTTTCAATGTTGCATTTTATTTCATAGTACTCCATTCGAAGCTTTAGGTAATTGTTGAACACACACCACAATTTTAGGACGACAAGGAAGGGCATGAACAGGACAACTGCTGACTGGCTAGTTCCGTATGTTATAGAATGGGAGACAGCAAACACAAATCTATGGCATGAGAATCACAATTTCGATCTCGATGAATTCAATCTCTATTTGCGGCGCTACATGACCGGAACACGGTTACGCATTGTTGAGTACTCCCACCCAGAGGAGTTACCGGATCCTACTCCGTCGGATATGTACCCGAGCTATGATACTTCGGGCTCTAGGCAGTACGCGGTAAGATATTTTTTCTTTACGTAACGTTGTCACATACTTTGACGTGCAAGAGACCGACATTATTAATCGACATGGAAATTTGCAGGCTACCTTGACACGCGAACTGTACGACGACGTGACCACCTTTGGACGATCACTATCGTCTGGACCTCTTCTTCATCATCGTCCAGTGGTATAGCCCTTCTTGGAAAGAATTCAGAATAAGATACGGACTGTGTACGAGGCTATCACGTGCACCCGGAGAACCGATGTTGTTCAGCACGAGCAGGAGTAGCCGCGTCACTCCATGCACCGACATCAACCACGTCCACGTCTAGCACAGCACCCGACAACCAGGCCTCCCCGTCCTGACCAACCTGGCAGTTCTACGTGGCACCCGCAGCACTATGGTCCCACGTCGAGCTTCGTGTTTTCTCCACAGCCACAGCAACACGGTCCCTCGTCGAGCTTCGTGTTATCTCCACAGCCACAGCAGCACGGTCCCTCGTCCAGTTTCGTGTTTCAGCCAGAGCAGACGTCACACCCAGCAGGTATGTGTCTTCATATTTATTGTTTTCAATATTAATTGACGCGACCTCATTCTTCATGATGAAACGTTCCATCGCGTAGGGGCCTATGGATATCAGGCGTCTATGTCGGCATCACATGATA